>NC_134709.1:100858455-101083455 GCF_043290135.1 Rhipicephalus microplus
GACCTTGTTTTACGACGACCGTCGCTGGAGCATTTTCGGAGTTGCTGACCAGCTTCCTCGGTTGTCCAGAGCAGAGTGTCAGTGGAGTGGACTCGCGCTGTTTGTTTGCACGGCTTGTGACTACAGTACGATGACTCCAGAGAGTACGTGACGAGTGGCTTGTAGTTTGACTGTACACAATCATTGCCGCACTGTAAGCATATACACGTACGGCATCAAAGCTTGCCACGAAAAAGCACGCCCACTTTTATCTCTTTCATTAGTTTAGTACTGAGGCGAAAGCCTAGGGGGCCTTGTCAAAGGTGCAAATGGACCACTGGTGGCATCGACGGCGTCGACGCGAGGTATGCAAAAAACAATCACGCGACGACATCGCGGCAAGGCGTCATAATGATGCCCGAAGAGCGTCAAAACCGGTGACGTTCTCACGACGCCACTTAAGATGACGTCACGAAATGACGTCGTCCTATGTGGTGCTAGCGTCGCTCAGTCAAACGGGTAGCGATAGAGGGCAAGATCACGTCTAGCGCAGAATTCCTTTATTCGTAGGTGAGCGGAGGGGGGAGGTCCGTGCACCGAGAGAAATAAAAAGGAAGACCAAAATGGCAGTCCCCTTCGCGTCATACTTGGCGAATGCAGAAGTGATCGTGTGACAATTATTAGCTGACAGACTAGAGCGACGGCAACTATAACAAGGATAGTCCTAAACACGAAATCGTCTGTACCTGCCCATCGGACTTGAGCGTCATTTACGTTGCCGACAACATGAGAGCACGGTTTGAGACGCCGAGGAAAGTAAAACGAAGGAGAGGTGGTGCACGTCAAGTTGTCAATTGAACCTTTTCATTGGCTGTATGCTGCAATCATGGATGAGTTCTAACTTACCCGATTCACCACGGAGTTTTCTATTAAATGCACTAGAATGCGGAGTCCATGGTTGCTGCAACGTGTGGCGCTTCAGCCAGCAAGGAAATGATGGGTAATGCACCGGATTTCTCTAAACTTCGTTATTTCGGCTCTGTTTGGCTCCGTGGGGCACCGCAGCCGCTTTGCCGTAGTTCAGCAAACGTGCAGAAGTTCCACTTCACCATACTAACCTTTTAGGACTAACCAATTTAAATCGGTCGATGAAGTTCAAAACAATCCATTCTTAGACCCAAAACAAACGTGAAAAGTCTACAATAAACAAATCAACAAGAGCGTTCAAAGTCGCAAGCGCGAAGATTCGGCAAATTTGTGTACTACAGATCATTCTCACGGTGGCTGAGCGATGGCAGCGCCAGAGTTCCCTCTATAGTAAATAATGTACAGAACTCCATGCGATTCGCCACGCTTCTCTTTTCGATTGTGTGGTGGCTTTTAAATTATCTTCGGGGGGAGTGTAAAATGTTCACCCCAAATACGTGTGCATATGCTGTTCACTATGTTACGAAGCGGATCGTCTTTGTTTGTTACCCATTTACAACGTTTCGATAACTGTTTTGGTGACGAGCCTTTTACTGCTACTACTTCTGGGGCTACAAATTCTGTCCCTTTGAAGTATAGAGTTCATACTTTTTTTCCCTCTCGCAGTGTATAGTTTAGAACTATTTGACTGAGGACTGGTTGACCCACGTGATGAGTTTGAAACAGTTTCAGTGTGCTCTCTATCCGCTTACTAGTCAGAAAAACTGGAGAACGAAAAAAAGAAAATACACGCTATCGCTATGCACTTGGTCGGATGACTTAAAGGCGAAAGGCTGCTCTGTTAACAGCGGAGATCTTAATACCGGCCGTCAAAAACTTGGTGTCCGTAGAAAACCGCAGGTGGTGTGCGCAGTGTCCACCTGCGTAATTGGGCCGGCCCAGTTCTGAGTGCAGAAGACGTGAGCGTTTAAGGAATACTCTGCTCGGCGAAGTGGTTACACGTGAAAAAGAGTGACAAACAAAGGGATGAAAAGGTAAGGAGAATAAAAAAAAAGAAAAAAAGAAAGTGATTCCAGGGGGGATAAAAAACAGAAGGAAATAAAAGGAATGACCACATAAAGAGACAGAAAGGCATAGAAAGAAAGAATAAGAGATGTAAAAAGAGACACAAAAAATACATAGAAGAAAATTATGGCAAGAGAAAAAGAAAAATAAACGAAGGAAAACAAAGAAAGGTAAGCAAAGAACAGCAGGAAAGAGATAGAGCGACGGAAATATAAATCAATTCATATAAAAAGTAGATAAAAGAGAGAATGAAAGGAAAAAAATAAAGAGAAAAAGAAATGTGAAAAGAGACAAGGGAGACCATCCAACTCCACGCTTCGTTTTATGGTTGGCGCCGTTAGCGTGAAGTTGCCAATTTTTTTTTCCTTAGTAACGTATGTACTGTATCGGTACGCTCTCTCTCTCTACCCCTTCCCCTCTCCGCGATCTACATCAACTTGGAACTTTTTTTCTGCACCTCACGCGGTGTTGTACTGCCTCAGGCATATATAGTTTTTTATATATACACTAGAGGAATCTGCTGAATGACCATAGCAGTCACAATACTTATCGTTAACATCTCAGTGATGAAACTCCTAGCATTGGCTTCGACGGGGAGCCAGAGAAGCATGAAGTGAAAAGCCGAATTATGGCTTGTGAGGAGAAAAAAAAAAACGCGTGAAACGTGCCTTAATAACGTCTATTCACGGGTTATAGGGTACTATCTTTAATAAAATACCTGGGGCTTAAATTGCGCAAACCACGTTTTGATTATGAGGGACATTATAGTGCAGGGCTCCAGAAATTCCGACCACCTGGTGTTCTTTAACGTGCGCTTTCATTGCACAACACACGGGCGTATAGAATTTCGCATCCATCAATATGCGACCATCGAGACTGGAATTGAACCCGCGCCTTCGAGTCGGCAGCCGACCACCGTTGCAACCGTTGCACCACTGTGGTGGACAGAAAAAACAACAACTGCGTTTATCTGCCCTATGATCATATAATCCTTTCCCTGCGTTAAGAAGCTACAAATTAATCAACAAGAAGTTCAGTAACAAGCGAAAGATTGGTAAAATGGAGAGGGGCAGCCACGGCTGTGTGGGAAGTGGCATGAACTCCACTTATTTTTTTTTATATCTTTAAACAAAAACAACGACATTGCTCAGAAACGAAAAGGTCTGTCGGCGAATGCCAGTTTTCTTGCTGATTTACAACAATAGTTGTTCCCCTCCATATTGTACACTTTCTTGCGCGTCAGCTCAAAATGCGGCTATAGCCCTTGTATGCTTTTTTAAAGGCACACTAAAACGAAACACTGTATCAGTTTAGGTCGATAAAGTGTATTGGGAGAACTATAATGTCACCCGTTTTACGATCATACGTTCGGAGGAAAAAAACAAGGTCAAAGTCTCAATTGTAAATTTTGCGTCTAAATCTGAGCGTGTGGTGTCAGTGGATTTCCAAACGCGCTTGTCTAAGTCTGGTGACATTGGCTCAATAAGCTGGCCCCCTCAGAGGCCAATGCACTGCATGTTTACGGGTAAGAGCTACGTAAGCCACCAAAATTTGTACGTTAAGTCGATGGCCTAGTCTAGAGACATTGGCTCAATGATGAGCTGGCCCCCTCAGAGGTCAATGCACTGCATCTTTACGGATAAGAGCTACGTAGGCCACCAAAATTTGTACGTTAAGTCGATGGCCCAATCAGAGGCCAATGCACTACATTTTACTGATAGAACGTACAGATGGACACGGTAGATGCCATTAAAATCTATGTCGTCATGGCGTTTTGTGCGGGCATTTGAAGGTTTTGCCTTTGCGGGTTTTCTCGCCTACCAAGCATCTTCTCACAGCTAGCGTGGTGATTCTGGAGTTGTGAAACAGTATTTTCCACTAGAAAATTTTTTTTACTCTCTCTTTCGTGTAATTTAGAGACTACTGTCTTCAGTGAAGGCCCTTGCCACATACGTACGAGAACATTTACTGATCATTTACTTCTTTCCTACCACCCGCTGTAATCTTTTAAAACTTAAGCGGTTGTTAGTAGAACCATCTATGTCCGCTGTCGTCGTACATCGTAAACGAGTATGTGCTACAGCCAGTGTTTAAATACCACTACGGATAAGTGCTACTAATCCTCCCACCACTCCCACTATTGCACCCGCCTACCATTACACCCGCCACTCCTTCCACGTCACTCGCCCACTTCATTACAACTTCATTCATACTTCACCCAAACCACACTTTATTCGTATCCCACTTCATTAAACCAGCTGAAATAATTCGCGAAGCGAAGGATTCGTTGTAAGCTACCAGCTTCGCCTCTTCATCAGTGTCCGCCAAGTGTAGCTGCCTGAACTTTTGCTGACTTCCCTTTCTCACTTCCCCTGCAGCGTAGGGTGCCCAAACCGGACATGTGTCCAGGTAAAACCACTCCCTTCCCCCATTTGTTTTCTTTTACAGGTGAAGTCCTTTACCGTAGAGGCTGTCGGGGTTGTGCGCCGTAGCCGCCACCGATGACGAAGATTATGCTGATGACAATGAAGAACAAGCGCGTTCCAGACACACATTATCTCTCTGCCATTACGGCCCAGTACATGCATGGTGCCCATTATACGTCATGACGATGACACTAATCATGATGACAATGACGATCGCGGGTGACGGCCGGCTTGCGCAATAGATGACGTCAGCATTTGCTCTACGATGCATTTCGTACGACTGGAAACAACCAACGACTATTAGAGGAACGTGCCCAGACCTCGTCCTTGCCAACTTGATGTTAGATCCGATACCACAAAGGAGTAATAACGAAAGTGGAACGAGATTCACTACTCAACACAACATACCAGTAATGATCAAAAAACATTGTACATAACTGCGCACCACTTGGCACTCATTTACGTGCGTGAGTGGTCAATTTCATGGGTGATTTATGGTAACACCGGACGATCCCACTGCTTAGCCCACTCATCATTATTTACTTCATAAATATGCCGTGATTTTGATTTACCTTCAACAACACTGAGCTCACAACCGGCATGCCAGACTTTTACCGCACTTAGAGGCAATCTGGACTAGCACGAGCATGAATAAATAACACAGAGGAAGAAGCTATTCCATAAAATAGGTTCTAATAAACCGCACTACTACGTACTCGTAATGTCACTATCTTTTTGCAAGGTACCTACCACAAGTTAAGGCTCCAGAGGCTCTCACCCAGCGATCCACAAAAGTAAGCAGACTGAATTCGGGTTCTGGCGTGAAAGCACAGCACTTCCAATCCCGACAGTTTTAGTGGGTCACGTCTTTCGAAAGCACGTGCGCCGTCTGGATCTTGTTTTTAGTCGAGCAGAAAAACTTAGCGGTCCCTGCTTTTGGGAGAGCCAGGTTTTGCTGCTGGACTGGGGGTAGCACGTCTGCACACGGCCGCCAGGCGGTGGTTTGGTTGTGATTACCACACGGTCATTATTAATACTATTGCTAATGTTCATACGCTTTCGAGCCCATTGCGTCAGTTCTTCATTTACGTCAGAAATTAAGTTGGCGTTCTCGAGGCATCTTTGCCGTCGCCGTCGGTGTTGCCGTGAGGCTCTGTGTAAAGTGCACATGGACAACATGGACCCGCGCCTCGCATGTATGATGTGCGAGGGCCGCCGATGATCGCTGTTCAAGAAAAAATGAAGTTCGCCGGCCGTCTATATCGCGCAAATGGCTCATAGGAAGGCACATTATTCACACTAGACCCGACTTATTAATTGAAAAAAAGGGCTTGACCACCCATTTTTTTTGCTGTTAACATTTTTTTTGGTAGAACAGAAAAGCGTTCTGTGAAGTAGCGCTTGGTACATACGTTTTTCTAGAAAGTTTCATCATCCCGTCGTTGCATTTATTACGTTGAGTCTAGTGTTCCAGGCGCCTTGCCACGCACCTAATTCACCTTTTGTTCACGTGCCAATGGCGTGCTTCTGTTCGGTGGGTGGACCCCAAGAACGGTTGACCCCACATGGGAATGGGACATCAAATTGCCAACATTGTATAAAAATAGTCTTCCTTTCGAACAGTATCATATAGGTTTATAAGGTAATTATTTTAGCAGTGACGTATTTCAAAGGGCTATAGATTTGTCACAAATGATCCAGTCTTAATTTGTTTTGCAGACGAACAATGAGAAAAGATGAATATGTAATGACCATCTCACTTATTGACCTATAATGCTGAAAAAAAACAACAAATAAGAAACAACTTAAACCATGGATATCATAGGAAGCATACAAAAGGGAGAAGGCAGAGAGTTTAACCAGAAAGACATCCGGTTCGCTACCCAACACTGGGTGATTAGGGAAGGGGACAAGAAAGATGAGAAAGAGTGAAGAGAAGGAAAAAAAGAGAGACTGACAATAATTTCACTGCAGCGTGTAGAACTCCACCGCATGTCCACCGCAGGGAAATCGAGGACAGTGGCACAGCAGGTGTTCGATATTTTCATCGGTGCCGCGAAAATTGCATGCCGCGCTGTCCGTTATTCCAATTAACGTGGTATTAGCTTTCGTGAAAGCAACTCCCAGGCAAAGGCGATAGAGAAGCGAAGCTGCACGTCGATGTAGGCCGGGTGGAGGCCGGAGCTGTAGTGAAGGGTCAAGCTCGTGCAGTCTTGTAGGTCGTATGCTTGGTATGTTCCACTCAGTCAGTGTGAGACTGCGGGCCAGTTGACGAATCTGCCTCGCCGCGTCCGCTCTTGAAAGTGGAATCGGAACGCTGTTTCTTCATGTGACGTGCGAGCAGCATGATCTGCAGAATCATTTCCGTTTACACCACAATGCCCAGGTAACCATTGAAAGACGATGTCGTGGCCTTTCTGTATTAAGAAGCGGTGAAGTTTCACAGTTTGATAGGTCAACTGGTTGTGGCATCCGCTTCGGAGAACTGACCGCAGGCCCTTTAACGCTGGCTTTGAGTCAGAAAACACGGCCAATTTATTGGGTCTTTCTCCAGAATTGATGAGTGCCAGTGCACTACGCAGAGCATCGAGTTCTGCCGTGGTAAACCTTGTCGCATGTGAAGTCTCAAGACGCCGAGTTACCCACTGTTCCAGTTAGACGGCGTATAGTCGAGCCATCCGTGTAAATGTGCCCGTGGTTACTGTGGAATTCCGAGAAATGCCATTCTGTTGAAGTCCAGACAGTATGATGTTTAGGGTGGTTATTTAAGCCTGTGCTGTAGGGTGCTGTATAGAGAGCAGAAACCTGGAGACTTACAAAGAGGGTTCAGCTTAAATTGAGTACGACGCAGCGAGCAATGGAAAGAAAAATGGCAGGTGTAACCTGAAGAGACAAGAAGAGAGCAGAGTGCCTTAGGGGACAAACGGGGGTTAAGGATATCACAGTTGAAATAAAGAAGAAGAAATGGACATGGGCTGGGCATGTAGCGCGTAGACAGGATAACCGCTGACAATTAAGGGTAACAAACTGAATTCCCAGAGAAGGGAAGCGGGTTAGGGGGAGACAGAAGGTTAGGTGGGCAGATGAGATTAAGAAGCGTGCGGGTATAAATTGGCAGCAGCAAGCACAGGACCGGGTTAACTGGCGGAACATGGCAGAGGCCTTTGTCCTGCAGTGGACGTAGTCAGGCTGATGATGATGATGATGATGATGATGATGTAGGGTAAGAAATTTAAAACCTTTCACAAATATTTACAATAGTCCTAGTAGGTACGCCGCACGGCCGTCGGTATTTTTAACGTTTCATGAACGCAAGTGCTTAGCGTTTCGTGGTTTTCATTATTTCTTATCTATTACTTTTTTCTGTGTTTTATAATGAATGAGACGGCACGGCGCAATAAATTTTTGTCCTTCCTGAATGTTTTCGCGCAAAGGACATCAAACCGCATACTTTAATAAAAATGCGGCCTGATGACATAAGTCAGTAAAAAAAAAAACATTACAGCATATCCACGGAGTGAATGATGATGAAACCGCAGGTGGTGTGTGCATGTTTATTGTGTTTGCACCAGTATCATACATACGCCATCCATTCACGAACCATAATACCAAGTTTGGTAGAAGCGAAGTTAGCGAAACGGCAGCGACAAATGATGAGCGTGGCTTGTAGTCATGTTTTTACATAACACGCATCCCATGATTATCATGTTTGCACCAGTCACATACCTTCGTCATCCATTCACATACTCTAATGCCAAATTTGGTATATGTGACGCTAGCGAAACAGCCGCAAGCGCATCATGAGTGTGGCATGTAGTCATGTAGCTACATGTCACGCATGTCATGATTTTCTTGTTAGGGTCTGTCGCTTGTGTTCGTCACGCAATCATGTCATACCATACCAGTTTTGCAACATGTCATGTGAAGAAACCTCCGCAAGAGCTGCAGGACCAATGAAATGTAAATCATGACATTCATGACATACATGTCATGATTTTCTTGTTATGACTTGTCAAATATGTTCTTCATACAGTCACGTTATCCAATACCAAGTTTGGTATCGATACCATTATCGAAGTGGCCAGGAGGGCTAAAAGTCATTGGCGGCTAGATAGAAAAATACGCTCAATGTCACCGAAGTTCGCTAAGAAATGCTTCGCAATTAAAACCGTCTGCTCGCGCTGCACAATCGCAATGCTCCGCATCCTCTGCATCACCCCATGGTCCCCTTCGGAGAGATGGTGTGATTTTTTTTCCGCGAACCAAGCCACCACCACCGCCGAAATCTATGGCTAGTTGAATTTTCACTCCAAAAGCGATTCCCCACTGCAGGGTTCTCCATGGAGAGCTTCCGCGGAGCGGCACCAGGTGGTTATGTAGTATAAACGAAGCGGCAGTCGCGTTACTCTTACAGTAATCGGTCGGGAAACTCATGAGTCGACTCATTCGAACTCACTCATATTCAGATTGAGCCGTGAGTAGAGTCTGAGTAAGTTCTGGCGAGCAATATTTTAGTGAGTTAGAGTCAGGGTTAGTCCAGTTGCGCTTACAAAAAGAAAAAAAAAACAAAAAAGAAAAAAAACGTTTAGTGAGCCCAAGTCCGAGTGAAGCGTAAGTGTGATTACTTCAGTGATTCTGAGTGAGCTCCAGATTTTTGACTGACCTATGCCTGTTGTTTGGTAAGCCGAATGAAGCATGCAACACCAGATAAAGCTCAACGAACGCAAAGTGAGGGACGACGAGCCAAACGGATCGTCAATTCTGCGTGACACTTCCCTTTTTAATACATTGCCACTGAGGCTTGCTCATTCGATACATCTCAGCGATAGTATAACATACCCTCGTAATCGTTTCTTCTTTTCCTACTACATACGGTCCCCGTGCTAAACAACTCCTAGCCCGATTTCCACCGCCAGTGCGAGCTGCTATCGCTGCCGCCATGATGCCACCAGCGGCGCAGGGTTACGTATTGATCATTGCTCCCGGAACCGGTTGGGCATTGAGTGAGCCGTTGAATAACACACTGCGAGGACAGACGATAAACAAACGGGAAACAGATGGGACCGCTCTTCGTACATTTTCATTTCGTATGAGGTGATGTTTCTTACGCGATCTTGACACGTACGTTGATTTGCATTGTTTAATGTTGTTTCTGTGTTCTTTTTCCTTTCTATGCTGCTTCTATCATTATCTAAGCTGCACCTGCTACATGCACTTCTGTGGCTAGTTTCCCGATGCGTTACGCTTGCGTTCGCTTTGTATGAAATGCCGTAAGCTGCACCCCCCCCCCCCCCCCCCCCGATTCTATTCCACCACGTTAAGAGTTATTGTTTCCTGGTACATTTACGAGAGGGACCTGTGGCGTTGCGATCGCAGAGCCGCCATGAGAGTGACGAATATAGTCAGAGTTGCTAGATGCTGACGAGGTAAGAAACAGACAATCACCACAAAAGAAGCCCCAGGGTAACAACGGCAATGTAATGAATTGTTGATATTCCCGAAAATATTTTAAATTATAACAAATAAATGTCACTAAGGCATGAAAGAAAGTTGAAGAAATTACCCTAACTACATTACACCACTAAAATATGCGCAACTA
The DNA here is from genome assembly GCF_043290135.1 of Rhipicephalus microplus. Taxonomy (NCBI): domain Eukaryota; kingdom Metazoa; phylum Arthropoda; class Arachnida; order Ixodida; family Ixodidae; genus Rhipicephalus; species Rhipicephalus microplus. The sequence continues at coordinate 100,868,452 of NC_134709.1, forward strand.
CGACGGAAAGCACCTTTTTACTTTTAACAATGTCTCCGTTTGCTTGAATGCATGTTTACCTTCCCTGGGTAAACATTACTTCTTGGTTCATCCAACATATGTTCGTCTTGAACACTCATCTTCGCATTGTCACCGAAAAAAAAAAGGCTATCAGAGAGTACGTGATGATCCCTTTATCTCGTAAAAAATGCAAATCCCCCCCCCCCCCCCACAAAAACAAACAAGATATGCAACTGGTAAATTCTTCAAGCAACTCGGCAAAGAAAAGAAGCCTAAATGCGCTTCTTTAAGGTGGAACTGGCCACTCTGCTTCATACTGTAGATGAATTCGTCCTATCTACGTGCTTACGGCTTCAAAGCTCTTATGTCCTTGTTCATCTTTCTGTTTTCGCTTATGTTTCGCATAGATGAATCACTCGTTCAGAAATTCATAGGTTCATTTCAATTAGTCAGACTAAAATGGTGTAAGTTGTTATTGACATGGGCTCTATGATTCTTCAATGCAGTCTCGTGCCCTTATTCAGCGCATTATTTTCAAGCATCCTTATCTTATGTATTCTTGCACTGTTTGCTTTGAGTTATTTATAGCTTGTATACTTTGAATATGGCAGTGACTTTGCATTTAATTGCTATGTGCATTTTCTTAGATTTATTATACCCTCAAATGTTACTCTGTCATTAAACTTGTACGAAGACTCATGATCATATTAACTGCACCTTTGATTCTGACATGCACCTTTATTTTATGTAGTAGATTGGACCAGTACCTAACCGCACAGGCTAATGGTGCAAATAGTTTTGTAACAATTTTCGTATTAGGTTGACCGAATAAACACAGACTAATTTATTTATTTATTTATCCATTGATTGACTGATGCAACAGCTGAACTTCTGCTGAATTCATCTTGGAGCAAAGCGGCTGCATATCCCACTGAGCTGAAGGAACGAGGCTTAGGAAAATCCACGTAGTGGTCATCATTTCCATGCTTGATGAACCGCCATGTACTCACCACCACGCCCTATAGCTTATGATGTTCGACTGCTGAGCTGCAAGTCACGGGATCTAATCACAGCCCCATCGGCGGTGGCATTTTCAATGGAGGGCCAAAATGTTCAAAGCACATGTGCTTAGATTTAGGTGCACGCTAAATGGTCGAAATTTCTGGAGCCCAACACTATCGCTTCTCTCATTATCGTATCGTGATTTTGGGAGGATTATTTCGATGAACTAGTACGAAGACGCAATCCATTCGATGACGTACGCCTTATTTATTGGCCAGTTCGTATGAATCACCATTTTCCTTTTCTAATCACTGCTATCGCACTGCACTGAAATTGCTTGATGTTGTGGTAGAGCCATTAAAATTCATGGAAACACGTCAATGCCTTCAATGAAAGCTTCATCTCTCCAGGATCTGTTTTGCGAGCGAAGCTTGTTGCTGGTTACCGATTTCGGTGGCAGTGACGCTGCGCGCGAGAAATCCGACGAATGTGCACAGATACGTCCACCGAAGCTGCGTCGGTCACGTGTATTTCCACACACCGTCTCGCATTAATTGATGATCTCTAGATTGGTGGCTTCTAGGCGATCAAGCTTTCTCTGATGTAGCAATTGCAGACTTCATTACAGACCTAATAACATGGCCTCAACGTTTTCATGGTGGTTACTCTGTATTGCAGCGCTAGTCAATACCGATGTAAACATGTTAAAGCAATCTTTTTCGTTGTTTCAACATGACCATAAATGGGAAGCGCTTATTTAGAGAAAATCCCAGCATATCCAAGGAGCGTATGTTGAGTGGGGAGAAGCGTCCGTGCATGCGTGCATGCATGTGTCTGTCTGTCTGTCTGTCTGTCTGTCTGTCTGTCTGTCTGTCGGACCGACCGACCGACTGACTGACTGACTTGACTGACTGACTGACTGACTGACTGACTGACTGAATGACTGACTGACTGACTGACTGTCTGTCTGTCTGTCTGTCTGTCTGTCTGTCTGTCTGTCTGTCTGTCTGTCTGTCTGTCTGTCTGCCGGACCGACCGACCGACCGACCGACCGACCGACCAACCGACCGACCGACTGACTTGACTGACTGACTGACTTGACTGACTGACTGAATGAGTGTCTGTGTTTGTCTGTCTGTCTGTCTGTTTGTTTGTCTGTCTGTCTGTCTGTCTGTCTGTCTGTCTGTCTGTCTGTCTGTCTGTCTGTCTGTCTGTCTGTCTGTCTGTCTGTCTGTTTGACTGACTGACTGACTTGACTGACTGTCTGTCTGTCTGTCTGTCTGTTGGTCCGTCTGTCCGTTCGTCCGTCCGTCCGTCCGTCCGCCCGCCCGCCCGCCCGCCCGTACCTGCTGAGCGAGTCATCGAAGTAGGCGGTCACGAACCTTGACGAGCTATAGGAGGGACAGACCCATGGCTTTAGGAACTTCGCCCCTGATACTATTTAGTTGCTGTCACTGCAACAGAAGTTGCGCGTGTTTATTGTTGTGTTTGTGTGAACCCGTCTGGTGTAATCGTGGTTCGTCAGCAAAGTTAACAGGCATTTCACATTTTGAGCATGATTACAGTTTCTCTCTCTGTGATGACCACCGGGCAGTGGAAAACTGAGCTGCACGTGTAGTGGGAACAAACAAACAAACAAACAAAAAACAAACAAACAAACAAACCATCAAACAAACAAATAGAAATGCACAAAACAAGCACAGAAACAAACATAAAGTATACGGACATGTTGAGAAATGGAAAGAGAAACAGAAAAAAGCAGTTATAAGGCAAGGAAAGAGAAAAGAGTGAAGTCAAAAGACATGCAGAAAGAGCAGGCAAAACAAACAGCACCAGAACGAACCAAGCCTTTATGCAAGAAGGCAAAAGAAGGGACACATAAACACAAAGACACACAAGTACACACAACTAAACAAGCAAACACAGTGCACATTGGTGACAGACGCTCTCGCACGTAGCAGACGACAAAACAGAAGACAGTGCGGAGCAGTCAGAGTGGATATACGACACCACGGATCACCGGGTGTGAAGAGGAGTGGTCGAACTGGGGAACACGTGCACGAAGACGCTAATTACCTAACGACCCCGAGTTGCCTAATTAGCTTTCCAATTGGGTAACTAATCACATACGTCGTCCCGGCCTGGCGGAGAGCATCGGATCGACAAAAGAGGGGCACGTGTTGTGAAAAGATCGCTGCACGCTTCGTTGGCCACTTTGTGTTTAACGCTTTGCGAGGCTCCCCGAAACGCTTTTTCAGCATGGTCGATCGGAAAGCACTGCCGATCGGTGCTCGAGGCTCCTGAGAACCCGGCTGAGAACCGAAATGACTGCGCCACATATACCGATGTCACTGCCATTGAGTGTTTTTGGCATTTTTTTCTTTTGTAAGACTACAGCTATATTTTATTCAAATCAATCCATCATAGATGAGTTACAGGGTACACACTCACATGTAAGGGACACATTAGACAAAAAGACAAATTAATGCCTGACAAAATGCCGTCCTCTATCCCCAGTCAATAAAGCACTTAAACCACAGTAATGTACATACGTTCAAACACTAATAAACAAACAAGAAGCGACAGTTCCACACTTCTTCATAGCAGTTCATAAAATATCGTTAGAAAAACACTGATGCCTCGAGACCTGTCTGTAAGTTGTAATTTGTAGTAATGGTGTAGCGTACTATTTTTTAGACTATAAAAACAAGGATTGCGCAGACCCAGACGTCTTAAATGACAACATGAAATTACAACGCACTAAATTAAAATCGAACATATATACGTCAATTCTTACAAAAAAAACAAACAAACCTGTCTGATTTCATAGGGAGAGGAAAATTATTTTTGAAGCATTACTAGACATGTGTGTATTTTCTTTTTAATAGCAATTTTTGAGCGGCTCTCTTTCACTGTGGTGGTAGTTGCGGGATGTGAATTCAAGAGTGCAGGGATCATATGCTGTAGCCTTTGTGTGCTGTAGATTGTTCGTATTCTTTCGCTGCAGTATGTTATGCGTCTAAAGCTGTATGTACTCTGTCTTCGAGAATATGCATCGTGAAATGCGACAGCGTTAGATTTCAATTTATCGTATATGCTCATCGATATTTTGTGTGAGTTCTATAGTTACCGCGGCTGCCGCGGGAGGCCGCCACGAGCCATCTAGCGTGCTCACGATCGCACCGAGAGTATAGCCCCATGTTTAAAGGGAGAAAAAAACAACATGGTTAATTCTACTTTTATAGGAATTACCGCAGCACGGAAGTAAAACGCCTCCTTACAGAGGTAGTTGAATGTTTGCCGGGCGTTGATATGAGAGAACTTTCACAATGTCTATTAGTGCTTGGCAGCTATAACACCGTAACGCTTTGTGCAATTCAAAAGAAAGAAAGAAACAAACAAACGACGAAACAAACAAAGTAAGAAAGAAACAAACATAATATACGTCAGGCAAGCACTCACCAAGCTTGGGTTGGCGCCATTTTCCCGACAGGGCAAAAGTTCCAATGTTTTCTTTCGTTTTTTTTTGGGGGGGGGGGGCGCAGGGTGGAATTATAGCAGTCGTGCCTTCATACGCTTAAAATTGAAGTTCACGCCTGTGTTATTTCACTTGTCTATAATAAACATACGGATGCGACAGGGAGCTGCTCTTTGGAGACAAAGTCGCGTATTTGATGGACGGTTTCCAACCTCAATTTTTTTTGTTTTTTATCAATGCCCGACGCTTGGTCATGTCGCGAGGAGTCAACGTTAAGCAACAACTCAATCTTTCTCAAAGTACTAATTTTTGAGCTCTGTTGTTAGGGTATGTCTTCGTTTAAGCGCACACACATAATTTCACATCGCGGAGGGGAGTAGTTTCAAACTCAAATTCTCACGGCTTCAAACTTCTTAACAGTGGTAGTAGAAAGTAGAAGTAGGTTAACTGTTGGAATTTCGCGCTTGGCGCAAACGTGTCAGGTATCGCTTCCTCAAACAACTCTCGCCACAGTGAAGCAAAAATTTTTGCCCATTATTTAATTCTAAGGCCTTAGAAGCGTTATCAAAGGCGAAAACTGACAATCGGCGGCGTCAACACGAACGATGCACGAACGATTCTTTTCTGCCCAAGAGGCGAATAAGGTTGGTTTTCATATTTGACCCCGAGAGAAAATCGGCGCCTTTGTGCGGGGATCAATTTCGCAGCGCGGTCGGCTCGTATTCCCGAGCTGTCGTTCACAGCTGACGCTTGCGCTGTCGAAAGTAATAATGTGAGGATGACGAAAAATAAAAAAAGGAAATAAGAGTGCTTCACATAAAATTTAAAGAAACCCGAACGCTTTGTCCTGGTTTGTGATGAATGGCACGGTGTTTGAGGCAGGTAAATGCGCGAGTTAACTCGAACTAAGTGCAGCACAAAAAACAAAAAAAAACAAAAAAGAAAAGAGGAGATTCCGAGAGTAAGATCGACCAGCCTAAAAACAGAAAAAAACATAAAAACTTATTACTAAACGAGGTGCTTGAGAAGCCCGGACATGATGATTTCTTTCTGTTGGCTTCGTTCCACGACTGAATTATTTGTGCTGCATTAGTGTAAAGTTCTTGCTTTTATCGTATGTGTGTATGTATGTATGTATGTATGTATGTATGTATGTATGTATGTATGTATGTATGTATGTATGTATGTATGTATGTATGTATGTATGTATGTATGTATGTATGTATGTATGTATGTATGTATGTATGTATGTATGTATGTATGTATGTATGTATGTATGTATGTATGCATGCATGCATGCATGCATGCATGTATGTATGTATGTATGTATGTATGTATGTATGTATGTATGTATGTATGTATGTATGTATGTATGTATGTATGTATGTATGTATGTATGTATGTATGTATGTATGTATGTATGTATGTATGTATGTATGTATGTATGTATGTAGTGCGCTTGTATTTATGCATGCGTTTGCCTAGGCGTGCATACGAAGACACATATGTACATGTGTATACGTACCTTCGCATATAACTATGTGTATGTAATATGTATTTTCTCCTGTTACCAATATTATAGCGCTTGCGAAGTAATCGCAGTGTGTCCATGTTTGCAGTCCACATTTTGCGGAGAAGGTCGAGGCCGCACAACTTCTCTACATTTCTTGAGAGTACTTATAATCCTTGCCATGGCTGTGGCGCCTCTGGTAGAACACAAGTAGCGTACCTGTATACCATGGGCTAACAATATTGATATAAAGGCACCAAGGATCTGCAGTGGCCTATGTTAACACGTCAAGTGGTCTTCCACACGACCACGCCAGCACTTAAGGATGCTTCGGGAAAATACGTCCCTAAGGGCGAGGAGTCGATGACATCGCGTAGCTGAGACCTCGAATCACACCAGGTGTCCCACCATCAGGAGCTCTCTCGGGTCAACATACGAGTTCCGTAGCCGGTGAGCTAATGAGGCGATAGGTGGCCGGAATTAATCGCACAGTGGACCAATGCGGGAAAACATGGTCACGAGAGAACCCAAGAACACTAACACCTTCGTGTGAGTTTTTTTTCTGTTTTTTACCACAGTTAGCTTGATATCTTCCCACAGAAACATAATTGTGTATGAAATTGTGGAATGCCTAACAACAAGCTTTCAAAATAGGAAACAAAGCGAAGATAATAGTTACACCATAGTTTACAGATTGCGGCATGGTTGCTGTTGGTACATCGTGTACGTTTTCTAAAGCGATCACCCAACTCCTCTCGCTACAAACCCAGGAAGCGCGACTGCGCAAGCATTTGGCTTCACAGCTGAGCTTCCTCGCACGCGCGTCGTCATAGCAACACACATGTGCTCTGTCGATTTACTTTCCTCTACCACACACTCGCTTCCGTCAGTTTGAGAGAGCCAAGAGCCGGTGGGCGCGCGCGCCTCTAGGCCAAATAAACGTTGCCTGGAGGCGTCAGCCTCCGTCACAAGGCATGTGGGCAGCATGTCGCTTCTAGCCTCGCGGGTCGACGCCTCACTGCAGTTACTGCTAGGTTTAAGCTAGGTTCAAAGGCTCGTACACACCTACGGCTAGCATTAGGTTAACCTCCCTGTCTCTTCCTTTTAATTATTTCTCTCTCTACGGCTAGCATTGACTGGCGACAATTTTTGCGAGTGGCGACCGAAACGTGACGCGAGGCCACCGATGCTCGCACCCGCTTGTGACTTGTACCAGTGGCCACAAAGAAATCACGCGTATTTACCATGTAATTGAAATTTCATTGGAAACTGAACCAACGTTTCACTCCTGCGCGTGTAATTGGTTCAGAAGTTCGCGAGTGAAACCGAGCAGCGAGCGACTTATCCAAAGCAGTCGCAGGGCGACCAAATCGGCCCTTTGCGACCAGTAGCTTTGGGGGCTCACTTGTTCTTTCAGAATAAAAAAACACTTGTGGGGAGAACCCTAGAAAGAGTATTTTGGTGCCTATTGAATGTACTTTTCACGCAACTGTATACCTTAAAGAAGCACTGTGGGTTTCAATATCGAGACAGTGGCTTCTGAGTGGCGTGTCATCGCAGTGTGACGTCACATGGGGACAGCAACTCGCGGCGTACTAGCGACAGATTCGTTATTTGCTAGTGGTGTACGTACACAATGTATTGAATTGTCGTTCACTGACCCCGACAGCCATATCTGCGACATAGGCAGCGTGTAGGGGCGCAGAGTTCGCAAACTCAGTGGAAAAGTGCTGGCTCGTCTGAATAATGTCCATAGCAGTGCGGTTGATTTGGTAACGCTCATTTGTCAAAACGTTGAAATCAGTCTAAAATATTTTGTACGTGTTGTCTGACTCTCATGAGGGGAGAACGTTAACGCTGCATATTCATTTTCGTTTCGCTGCATAAGGTACTGATAATGAGTAGCCGAAGCAATCGACCTCAACCTCTCCACAGCAAAGCAGTTGGAACAGAACGAAGGAACCGAACGAAAAATGTTGCTTTTAAGATGTCTCAAAATCACGTCTGTACTCTTTTGAGCTCGTTCAACGATGGCACACTCATTTTAAGTTACCAACTTGAGATGATAAGATTTTCCACTAAGCTTGTAAAACTAATGCGCTGAGAAGGAAAAATACAAACACCGGTAATGCATTAGAATAATTGCACCACTAAGCCGCAAAAGAGATTGCTCGAGAGAAGCGCTCGCACGTTCTTTTATCCGACCAGGCAGCGAGAGTTATTAGCGCGGAATAATTTATGAGCGGTCGTTTCGCGAGCGGCCATGCTCCTGGATCAAGCCGCACGCGCGTTTTCGCGCGCACACACCGACTCGCGCATTGTGTGTACGTGGATCTCAGCGCAGCTCGCATCGAAGTACTCCCCTCTCCCTCATCCCCTATTTTGCGCGAGGCTCCCTTGGGGGCGCAACAACACAGTGGTACCCGAACGCGACTTTCCGCGATCGCCGCACTCTATGCATACACACTGTTTCGGTATCTCAGTCGAAGTGCTTTGGCATCGCCCACGCGCCTCTTTGCTGAAGTTAAATAGTCATTGGTCTCTGCGTGTGTAAACGCAGTCACGTCGTGTTGTGTAAACAATGTCACGCGGCCGTCTGCTATCGCGTACGCCGATTCGTCTGCTTTTTCGTCTTCAACATCGTTTTGCCCCGCTATGGAGCGTCGTCTGCTACGTGTGTGGTGTGTACCGTGTTGCGACCACGACCACGTAAGGCCAGGCTCCAAACCAATCGTCTTGATTGCATGCAAGCCTCACAGGCGCGGCGCAACGCCCCCGCGGGAGTTGCGATGCGGAATGGTGCAGATTGCCGGAGGGCATTTCGAGTCAAGGCTAATGCCGATTCGAGGCACTTTTTTGTGCCTTTTCTTTAACGGCGTTAAAATGATTTTGACGCGAATTCTGGTTTCTCTTTCACCCCATTTTTTTTTGGTACAAAATGAAGCGGTCGATATTTCTAGGGGAAAGGGGAGGGAAAGTTTCACGAAAGCATCCCACCAACTCCTCCGTCACCAAGTGCTTACTGATTTATTTATTTATTTATTTGCTTTGCATACACGGATACACGAGGACACAGAAAAAAGAGAAAGAGAGGAAGCTGGCAACTGCCACCCGGAGGGGCACAGCACCTGCTCACTCTTTCAGGAGGAAGGAAAAGATACAGAGAAGAAGAACATTGCAGGAGAGAAAGAGAAAAAAAAGAGAAGTAAAGAAAAAATGCCGAAGAGTTAAACAAGCGTAAACACGAAAACAAAACAGTTTAGAAATAGGTGGCCAAGTTTGTTTAATCCATAAAGTCAGTAGAGCTCTCGGAAAGAGGTAATCATCTGGGGTCATGCACTTAAAGGGACACCAAAGTGAAGACGATAGTTATAACGCGAGAACAGAACGACGGCACAGAGACAAGAAGGACACGAAGGACACTTCTTGTCTTTGTGTCGTCGTTCTGTTCTCGCGCTATAACTATCGTCATGTCATACCAACTAGCCCAAGCTGCCACACTGAATTCAAATAACAATTTACGTCAGAATAAAAGCTCAATGTACGACAACATCTAAAACGCCACTATTATCAACAACAGTGCCCTACTTACCGAGAAATGAAGGTAAATGTACAAAAACATAAGCGCCGCAGTAGGACATTTTCAAAATGATCCCAATGACATCAGACGGGCCACCTTCAAATAATCACTAATAATCGATCTAACTGCACTAAATAAATAAACTTCTGTGCATCAAAAGACGCATTAAAATGTGTCTTGTTCGTTTCTGTTTGATTCATGAAAAAAAGAACCACCAGACGTTGCCATGGAGATTGGCACGAGTAGTTCAAAAACTCAATTTTCGCGTTGTTACACGGGACATGTGATGCCATCTAGCGGGGCGCAGTACAAACATAAAAGGTCGGCAATCTCGGAGCTAATGGCAAGAAATTGATCGATGGCCTTTGTTGCTTGCTACTGTGGCTCCCGCTGCTTTCGAACTGCTGTTACTAGCGAAGTAAAGCCCCCGTGCAATGTTGTGCACGGAAACAGTGACGTGAGCGGGTCCGGTGAGTTCGCTTTTTGAGGCGGGTAATTTGAAGAGCCCTAACCCGACGCGGACCACCCAAACGTGATTTCATTTCAAAATAGGCTTTTCCTTGGCACAAAAGTAACACTACGAAGTTTCTGAACCGCCATTTGAACAATCAAAGTCGACTTAATAGTTGCCTTTAGTGCCCCTTTAAGCCGCAGGAATTTCGATTCCTGTTTCAGGGAAAAAATGCAAAATAGCACGGAAAAATTACAAATAAAATGACGCGATGGTGTGCTACTCCGAACGGCCTCTCATTGACTCTTAGAGAGAGAGAGAGAGAGAGAGAGAGAGAGAGAAAGGACTTCATTGAATTATCCAGTGGACGACTATCCCAGCCTCGCGAGGGAAGGGTCATCACGATGCAGCCACACATCAAAGATTATTGATTTTGAATTTCTGCCTTTAAAGGTTCGCTGTAAACAGTACTTGAACTGCAACACCGGGGGTATTCATTGGCCACTACGGAAGGAAGTGACTCTACTTGTCCCTAGCACAAGTCTAATTTTTTTCAGCTGAGTGCGTGATGAGTTGCCTCCCTTCGCACTAGAGGTATAATGCTTGCCTACGCGAACACGAGAAAAAAAAAAGATGCTGTTAAAGAGCGACATTTTTGGTAGCTCTCTCATTCCAAAGTCATATGACGGTCTTGTCCCGTTACCAGGCGGCTTCATTAAAGCTTCCTTTCGGCTCGTGCTTAGAACTCTCTCTCGCCATTTTTTCTTTTATTTTGGCCTGTTAGTTGCCTCGTTCACTTCTCGAAGCAAAAAAAAAAAAAGCCCGTTCATTCTGTCATCCCGACTAGCTTCATGGCGTGCCAACTTTACTTTCCTGCCGCTCAGTGACACTGCTGGCCGCTGCAATATAGCTGCCGTTGGCGACGGCTCTCTCTCTTTCTCTCTTTTTCTTTATTGCATCCATGGGATGAGGACGCCATTTATTTAGACGGCGGCTTTCCATTCAAGGACGACCATCATACGACTATGGCACCCTCTTCGCAAGCTGCTCGACGTTAGCTTTCTCATTTTCCTTTTATTTTTCCCATTTCTTTTCGTCTTGCATTTCAAGCTATACAGCCTGCCATTGCATGGTGCTCGTCTGCGTTCGTAGCAGATGACACCCACGCATCTACTAGCAGACGGAGAGTCCATTATTTTGACGCCGTAATTTTAGTGCTTGTCCATCTGCGTTTCGACAGAACGAGCACATCTAAAGAGAATGTATTGCTGCACACGAGATCATCTGCTCTGGCAAGTGACAAGCGTCAAGTGAAAGACTTCTGACGCACTTACTTGAAAAATATATATGTATATTTGATTTTCGGGCTGCCCGGATAAAAACACGTAAACGTTTAATGCAAACACAATCCCAGGACGGAATAAATTTCAACCCTTATGCAGCTGAATGCCTTAACGTTAAACGGGAGTTAGTTCAAGAGTATCGTCTGCTGAAGGAGCAGACAACTTAGCGTGCTTTTTTGAACAGCAAACACGATATGCGGTGCTTTTTTGGTGCATGTAGCTGAGAAATGCTCGTTAACCTGGCTTCACGGGTGTCAACTCTGTAAATGGTTGCAAAAAATAGAAAAAAAGTGAGAAAAGGACATTGATCGTTCACTAAGGTGACTGGATTTTCGTGGATTTTCGAAAATGTGGCATCTATTTAGATGCATGTAGAAGCCTGACACCACGCACACGCTGCAGAGCGTCAGTGCGTGGCCTGCCTACACAGATCCACGCCATCTACCTATAGAAAGAGAGAGAGAGAGCGAGGCTACACAGAGCTGCACGCCCACTCTTTCCACAGAGAGAGGGCGCGACGCCGCGTCAAAAGGCCCCGCGCTGACGCGCTGCAGCGCGTACATGTGGCCAGGCCTTAAGACGGAAGCAAGGTGGAAGCCTTCTCTTACGTCATCTTCCCTTTCTCAACTTGTCCCTTACACCTTACTCTCTTCCACAAGAGCTCGGACACCTGCCACACTTGGGAGCATTGTCTGCCGCCTAGTCAAGACAGTGGTCCTTTCGATTGCAGGCACCAGCGGCCGTAGAGCAAGAAACACACTTCACTCCTGAAAAATCGGCGCACGTGCTCTAGGAGTGAAGCAGCAAAGATGGGTACGGAGAAGAAGAGGTCGTATAGAGAGCGTGTGCCGGTTCAAGATGATGCTTTAGCTTCCGTTACCGTTACGGAACAACATCGAGATTAAAAAGTTGCACTGTTGAATAGTCATGTTGGCTCTCGTTCATTCATCTCCGACGACCGAGAGACGAAAAGCATCTTTTTTCAATCGACGCCAAACAAACGAGCGCTAAGAAGAGGAGATAGATGTCAGGGTTTAACCCCCGATACAACGATGAGATTACGACAGACGCGGTGTAGTTGATAGCTCCGGGAATATCCACGACCTGGGATTTCCGAACGTGCTCCCGAGTCTCAAGCATTTTCGCCTTCATCGAAAATGTGACCTGTGCGGCTAGCGTTGGATCCGGCGACCTCCTGGTCAGGGTTCGAGCACCGTCACCGCACACCTCCGCCATGTCGGGTTTAAGAAACGGCGACTAAAAGAAGAGACACACGGAACAGTTGTTCGAATTTCAAGTGAAAGTTCAAATTATGAACCAATTTACCCAAACTGGGCCCGTAGCAAGAAAAGGTACCATAGCCACCCCTTCACCAGCTCCGTGAAATTCGGATGAAAGGGGTGTTTTACTACGGACAGATAATGAAAAAAATTAAGCGATCCTTGATTGATTGATATGTGGGGTTTAACGTCCCAAAACCACCACGTGGTTATGAGAGATGCCGTAGTGGAGGGCTCCGGAAATTTCAACCACCTGGGATTCTTTAAGGTGCGCCCAAATCTGAGCACACGGGCGTACAACATTTTCGCCTCCATTGTGAATGCAGCCGCCGCAGCCGGGATTCGATCCCGCGACCTGCGGAAATTAAGGCGATCCTAAAGTTTCGCCTTTGAGAGCTGTACGCGATAGCGATCTTCTGTTCCTACTGCGTACTTCAAACACTCAGTGCGTGAAACCTTTTCGAAGTTGCTGTGCACCCACAACGTTTCCTTAAGGAAACAGGTGCGTGTGTGCCTTTTGTAGTGGGTTACCAGCTTGAAATCACGAAGTCTATATGATAATCCAATGTGCTTACGCCCGATTGCAATGGGCGCTTGTACCACTCACTGTTGGTGTGTTCATTGTGAAGCATGTATACAGGACGCATGTTTTTGCAAAGCATGTGTCACTTTCAGTCTATTTACAAACAGAGGAAGTTATTTTTTTCCCCTTACAAGCAGACGCGGGGCCGTGTGTTGGAACATCCGCTTGCCACGTGAACGACCCGGCATCATTCCCTACACTGACCTAAGATTTTCTGAATTTTTTTGCATCGTTCTTGAATTTTCAGTCACGCATAAGTTGGTAATTTTTAGCTTATAACGGAAAACAGCGACACCAAAATTACTGTGAAATGAACTTTTTAACACTATCGCGTTGATAGGTGTTTCCCAAAGACTAAGACAGGTGCAACCCCCCCCCCCCCCCTCTCCGTTCCAACCTCGGTAATTTTTCCTGGGTAAAAGCCCGGCCTAAACACATTTATCCTGTTTACTCTCATCTACTTTGTCTTTTTCTGCGCAGTTGAGGGTACCTAACGAGAATGATAGCAATCTGCCGCGCGAGTGACAATGAGTTGGGAATGAGTACCGTGGATTCTGCCAAACTCCTCTATAACTTTCTGCGCGTCACATAGTTTCGTCCTGCCTTAGGGATCATCTTAGCCTTATATACGCGAGGATTTCAGCCGGCAACGTGGTCATGTGACGTGACAATACCGCCATTGGCGGTTTCATGCCATATTGTACTCATATAACTTTTAGTACACCGACGTCATGCCTTCGTTCTCTTAAGCTACACGTTGGTGATGTCAGCATTTCTTACTTAGTTTTGCTTTGTGATTCGTGAAAACTCGTGAAGTAAGATCATGTCTCGTCTTATCCCGCGAAGATCATTCTCGCCTGTTTTCATAAAACAGCCGCGGTTTCTGACTAAATAAAAATTACAAACGACAACATCTCTATTGTTTCGTTGAAGTCTTGATCTGTTAATTTTACAGCGTTGTGTCTATCTTAAATAGGCCCATCTATGGAATTCCCATCTTCTGCTCAACACACAAAAAACAACAACAACAAAACAGGTGTTTTAAATTGACCAGTTCCCACTGTTCTTTTTTCGACCAAATTCTTCATCTACTAATAGCAGAGCCTTGAAAGGGAGACGGTGAATGTCACCGATCGCCATCTGCCAGTGACAGCGACGCGGCTCAGAGACGCCAAGATTAAGTTTTTTTTTTTGTTTTCCTCTTCGATCCAAGCCAATCCGTTCAAAGCCGACGCGCACTTGCCTTTGCGACATCCGCGTGCAAGGTCGACGTGACAAGCTTATTAGAACGGTGACGGCTCGAAACAACACGGACGAAAAAATAAACAAAAGCCGCATGGGTTTTATTTTTGCTTCATTGGCGGTCCGTCGTGCAAACCTCCACGTTTCGGGGTGGAATCTCGACTACGTCCCGAATACAAGAACGCACCAAAACCATGAGGATTTGTCAGTAGAAACCAATTTTCGCGAGTCAATTTGTCTGAAGAAGTCAAACCGGGTGCCGTGCTTTAGCGATTGGACGAGAAGGGAGAAGGCGTGACGTGTAATATGATTTTCCGAGCGCTTTCCGAACGTGCTGAAGCACCGCCATCTTGGACTGATAACATTGCAGTGTTCCACCCGTATCAAATGAACAAACAGTAGTATACGGTGAACTTTCGCCTATGCCCATGTTTCGCGGATGAACTTGCAGTTATAAAAGATTTCTTATGTGTATTTTGATATGTGCTGTGAAATGACATGCGTTCCAGTAGAAAATATTCCTTTTTCTTCATTTCTCTTCATGCACATTTCCGTTCAAATATGAAAATATTTCCGTTCAAACGTGAAAATGCGCATAGAACCGCTTGTCAGCCCAAGGTGGCGGCGCGCGTGAAGAGAAAATAAAACAATGTATAAAATGTGTTATTAAAAGTAAAACTGATGAATTCTTGGAAGCGTGAATGATCAGCATAGGTGTGCCTACAGTTATTCGTACGATCAAATGGCTCGTCGGAATACAACAAGTTTGGAAACAAATTGTCTATTTATTTATTTATTTATTTTTCCTTAGTTGCATTACTTTGCTTCTTTCATTTACATACTAACTTTATTATAGTCTACTTACTTACTCACTAACAACCCTGCTAGTCTCCTATAGGCACTATAGCACTGACAGTTGGGTATGTTGGGGTGGGTTCATATAGTTCATATACTGCCTACCCGAAAACCCCGTTTGGCGCCATTGATCGGCCCTTGCGAGCAACAGCCCTTCTCATCCGAGCACACTACAAAGCATGAAAGACTGGCGTAATGACACTGGGTGCACGATTTCGACGCACTCACACAGCGTAGGAATGAATGGTGCTACAGCCATAGATGCAGAGCAAAGGGTGAAAAGTCAACGCTATACAGCGTGCTTCCCTCTCTCTCGCCGCCGTTTCGATTTTCGTACTGGAGTCGTTGCTTTAAAGGTTTCGAAATGCGCTTCATGCCAACGCGCCTTTTGATCCTTAAGTAAACCGATTTTTACTCCAAGCCTCCTTCGTCAAATGAAAAACAAGAGCGCTCTCTTGCGTGTTTCTTTGGGACTCCTTCAACGAAGCCAAGCTTGCCGTTTGTCCTCGGAGATGCGTTGCGAAAAGACGCATTTCGAACTGAGAAGACTTTCTCGGCGAATAAGGTGAAAAAAGACCAAGTTCGTTTTACTTCTTAGTTTTTCCAGTTTTCTTTTTTCCCCTCGTCCGTCTGTTCAACTCTCTCCCTAAGCTTCTGCTAATCTTCTGAGAGCTTTTACGTACGAAGTGAGAAGCAGCTTTCAAGTACCTTTCCTAACCTGCCTTCTTGCGTGGTTTCGCGCAGGAAGCCACTCCTTGATATTACAGTCGAATGACCAATCATATGAGCCACACGAGTGAGGTGTTTCTCTAGAACCGTAAAGCACTCTAGGTGATGGCTGTTTGCGTCACAGACGACACACTTGGATTGGAAAGGAACGCACGGTGTAAGTGAAGTTGGCGTTATAAAACTTGATGTTTAGGTATAAAAACGAAAGGGGAGTTGATACAGGGCTGCCTCTCTTTGTTCGATAGAACATGCGGAAACCAACAGACAGCTAAGTCGAGCACACGATAGGGGGCATTATATGTAGTCCTTAATTTGAGTAATGTGATAAAAATTATGATGTAAGTGTAAAATATTAAGGTAGGTAAAAAGAAAACTTGACGCCGCTAGGCACCGAACCTACTATCTTCGCACAATGCGTCCGATGCCGTAGAGCTACAGTAGCGGTCGTCCACTCGTGAACTTTATTGAATATTTTTGTTCCCCTAGTGGGGTGTTAGCCATCGCTACTCGTAATCATGACGACGTAAACGGGAAGAGGACCGCCACTCCATAAAAAATTGATGAAATGAATCACTCAGTGTGTACACAGCTTACCTGGTCTTCCATCAGCACATAGGAGAATGGCTCGCAAATTTTAAGTGTGTAGCCCGTCAGAGAATCGGGACGTCATATTAGGTCCTCTCGTGGCGTCATGCTCGAAGTAAACAAAATAGGCCAAGAAAGATGGCATTACAGGTAAACTGTAGATAAATACGTCAAGAAATGGCGTCACTGCCTCACAAAGAAATATTCCCGTCATGAAGAAAACAACATAAATTGAACAATGGTACCATTTTATTCTGGAGAAAAAACTCTATGTGTTTAGAAACAGTGGGTAACAATTTAGGGTAGCAGGTACTCTACTATGGGAGAGCGTAAAGCCGTACCGTGGGCCTCACACTTCTTGAGGCCCTGTTTACAAAAAATACGCCGTAAACGAGTTCACGACAAACATGCTTCGAAGAGCGTTGCTCCTGTGTTTAGCGAAAAAATGCCCCTACCTGCGTAGTATTATAATGGCGCAAATTAATGTCGAGACGAGGATTTGTACCGTAACAATTTATTCACACATTCATCAGCCGGTGAACGGTCGACAGTCTGGTGCGCGCTTCACTCCATTTATACGTACGAACGAGCGGACGAAAGAGTGCGCACAGGGAGGAGAGAAGCACTGCGAGAGAAGCACTCCACCTACCCTCACCTACACTGCCACCAGGCCCACCACACATGCGGGAGTTGTGCTTAGCTACCGGCTACCACGATGCCAGCGCCCTCACATGCCAGAGTGCGCTCCTCCTCTCCACTCACTCTCCGCTACGTTCTCCCGCACAACCTGCTCCGGTTGCTAAGAGCGAGAATAAGCGCGTGCGCCCGAAGCTGTTGCTATGGGAAAGGGTGTGAGAGCGGAGAGATAACACTTGCCCACGCGCGGACGCCTGACATAGCCCGACTAAGAATTGCACTCGCATTTAAACGCTGTTAACAATTTACAGTACGAGGTATTCTTCTAGGAGAGAGCACAAAGCCATCCTGCTGGCCTCTTACTTACGAGGACAGCCGAAGAATCTCTCTGTGTGTGTGTTTAGAAAAAGTTTCAACAATTTGGTGTACTTCATTCCCTATTAGAGCAGAAAGCCGTCTCAAAAAACGAACACAATAAATGAAAACAATTGGTATGTTTAGAATAAATGGCTGATGATTTAGAGTACCGGGTACTCTATTATGAGAGCATGAAACCGTCCCGCGGCACTCGAGCAAAACCATGCATTAACAATTTGTTTCATCTACGAAACAATTGTTGCTGATTGACGAAACAGTGTGCTGGGGATCATAAATCATTACGTTCTATTGTGTTCTGGTTAACAGACTTTTATATTGTTATTGTTAATCTTTTGTTCTGTCACATGATTTAATAGATGGGTGGTTAATTTCGGTGTTTTTACGATGTTGTGGCCTTTTATTAAGTTTGTTACAGTTGAAAGCTTCTCGCTGTGTTCAGAATAAATTGTGAACGATTTCGAGCTCTACACGCACTCTACCATGGGAGATCCGTGAGCTGTCCCAGTTATGCACGGGTTGACATGATTAAGTTTTCTACGTTTCACGCAAGGTGCTTGGTTTCACCACTTCTGTCGATGAAACCTTTTAGGAGCTTTCTCGCGAAGCCTTTTCGGCGCGAAGCTGCTCTTAGTTTAACGTTGTGCTGCGTCAGGCGTAACCGACAGTATCTCCCAAACAGTATAATAGGCTGCGCTGTCTCATCGCCAGTTCTCGTCTTATTTCCTGGATGGCGTTGGTCCAATAGAAGTGTGTGCAATAGGACGGACGGACACACGGATGGACGGACGGAAGCACAGACAAACGCAAGGACGGACGGATGCATGGACGTACGGATGGACGGGAAGGTGGATGCACGAGTGGACAGGCGAACGGATGCACGAACGGACGCTGGCACGGAAGGATGCACGGACGGACGGATAGACAGACGCACGGACAGACGCTTCACCACATGCGATCATTATCATGTACTCCGTGGATATGCTGTGAATTTTTTTATGCTCCTCGGGGCAAGTCTCTTGGCGTGTACAAAGTGCAATGTATCTACTACACGCCCATTGGAACTTTCGCAAAGTCGGAAAGCACCAACTATGCCCCTATGCCATTCATAATTCTGCTGATAGGCGAGGTACTCGCCACACATATGTAAAGTCCACTTTGTGCTTCGAATAAGGCTCGTCGACAGGCGGGCTGCCAAGTGAGAACCCGCGAAGGAGAGACGGCACGCAAGCGGCGGCAAGAGAAACCTGGAATTGGGATCTGATCAATATTGCTTTCTCCAACTTTCCCCCGCAACCTATAATTCAAGATCCTCTCAGTACCTACTTCACCGACCACAAGATCGTAATCTTCAAAGGAAAACGTGTTACACAACTTTGTTGTCAGTAACGTATTCCTTGTATATGATCACACCGTTATGTAAATGATTACGTCATCATGAGTGTGTACAAGTGTATATACTATCAGCTATATGGAAAAAAGATTTTACATATAAGTGTACATACAATCACCTCCAAAGCAAGGTGCCACGTCTTTATATGGTAGTAGAGGACTTGTACGGATGACTCACGGCTTCTCGCGATCAGTTCCCAGCAAACTCCTCGATCGTCATTCACTTCGTGGAGATTGCAGGTTTTTTTGTTGTTCACCGATTTTTGGTTTGTTCCCATGCTGTCGGCGTTGTTACTTTGCCCCTTTTATGGTGTTGTGGCCTTCTATTTTGTTCTGGTTAAGAGCCTTCGATTTTGTAACTGTTGTCATTTTGCTCTGCGATATAGACGCATTCCATCTCAGTAAACACAGGTAGGCCGACGTCGACACTACGGCTAAAATGATAGCGACGTCCGCACGTAATTTCCGCCACAAGCGCTGAGGGCTGCGATGTGCGCCAACAAACAAAACTAAGTTGTGAGACGCGACTCACATCCAACCGTGACGCAGCTCGTCGACATACCGTTTTTTTTTTCGTTTCTTGACGGAGAACACCACATGCTTCGTTAAAAACCCAGCAGAAACTGTGGTAGGCAGAGCGTCTTTTACAGCGCCACCACATCTTCTTGACGTAAGATTGGTGGAATTTGTCTATACATTGATTGATTGGGGGAGAGGGGTTAAATGGCAGTGTTTTTACGGTGTTGTGGCCTGTTATAGGCGGTTTCAAGATCGCAAACGTTGTACCCCAGAAATCTTCCGGTCACCTCATTTACCTGCTCCTGACTTCGAGACCAAAAGCACGTTTTGAAGTTCTACTTAAATGTAAACAACGTAGTTATTTAGTTTTTCAGATAAAAGAAATATGCGCGAAGTTCAAAGAAATCTGTTATTCATTTTATGTAGCTCAAAGGAAGATTCAATTGAATATATTCAGCCATATAAAGGAAGGAAACTATAGAAAATGAGTGGGCTTCTACATAAAGCAAAGCCTTTCTTGCTCACCGATACTAATCTGGCAGATCGGTAGAAGAAACCGAGTGTCATCAAGGGATGTCCACGGGATGGTTTTAAGCTCTCCCATAGTAGAGTACCAATTACTCAATCTCGTTAACAACTTCCTTCAAAACACACATCTAGCCATCTAGCAGCAGAGCAGCCGTAGTCGCTCAAGTGTTTTGGCGACGAAGTGGAAGCGGCCTGGATGGAGAGGACGGGTGACTAACACCGCGCAACTCTTTCCAGGCAGGCTACATGTGAACCCGCGCAGACACATATTCATGTTTTATTTGTGCCTCTTGTTCACCTTGAAATATTTTCTGTGGTTGTGTTTGTGTGAACCATTGCATGTACATGTTCTTTCAACGTCATCTCATATCCATCTTCATGTAAATGACGTCTGTATTGTCATCATCGTTAGAGTATGTCTAAGTAGGAAATGTTCTGTTGAGTGTTTTGACGTTTGTGACAATAAATGTCTTACATGGGTCTGTGTCTGTAAAAACAGGGTCTGTGTCTGTAAAAATTGGCAGCATATTCCCGGGGTGAATGATGGAGAGTGGAGCGAAGCATCCATCCGTTCATTCGTTCTTGCTTCCGCCCGTCCATGCGTCCGTCTGTGTGACCATCCGTGCGTCCATCCGTGCGTCCATCCATGTCTCCATCCGTCCATGAAGCCATCCGTGCGTCTGTCCATTCATCTGTCTGTGTGTCCGTTCGTCCATCTAGTCAACACGAGTACCACTATCTCGCATCTTTTCATCATACATTCCCCATATAGAAGCACCGCCATCCAGCGGACATTCCAAGGACTAAAGGAGAGGTGCCACACGCACACTTTCTTACGGCTTGCGCTTCGGGTCCACTTCCCGCCTTTAACCACCTCGAGGTCATGGTATATACTAGTTCACTGTATTCATGGCACTGCGGCCCAACGCTCGCTAAACCTTTCTAAAACCAAGGGGGTTACGCCCAGCTAGTATAACGTAGCAACCCTTTATTGTCATATAGAGCTCAATGTACATGCCAATGGCTGCTAATGGGAAATGAGAGACAGGAGAATTTGGCTTTTAGGTAACGTGCACGCTGCCAATTTTTTTATTGTTCAAGAACACACAGGAGAAATCTCCCATTGGCACCACCTTGCAGGTCAAAGCGTAAGACTGGTTACGCACTACGACTACGACGAGGAACGAACGGGTGCCGCTGTAAGGAGCTTCGCCCCGAAAAAGCATCAAATCACATTAACGGCACCATACCCAATGCCGGATGTAGAAGTTTGCTTAAAGCGAGGGTTGGGGCCAGCTTTTAGCGGGACGGCTCAGTGCTTTCTCATCGTTGAGTACGAAGTACTCGAAATCGTTAAACATTTTTTCTAAACAAGCGGTCTTCTTTCGCAGTATGTATTCTGCGTGGGAAGCCCACGGAACGGCTGTATGCTTTGCCATGGTAAAGTACCTCGTACTCTAAATCGTTAAGAACTTTTTCTAAACACACTAACGGTGAAAGGGTCTATATGCTCTGCGGACGGTTTTGTGCACAAATGTTTGGCGCCTCTGCGTCGATGGTGCATAGAGCCCAGATCAATTCAAGCCAGCTGCACATCGTGAGGCCTCAAGGAGCTCTGTTCCTTAATATAAGATAAAAAGTCCGGCATATTTGGCACCTTTCGATGAGGACACTCCGCACCAACATTATCACGCAGAACACCTCAAAGCGCTTAAATTCTCCTTTCTTTCCCACCACGGACGCCAATAAGGTTTGAAACACCAGCGTCTCCGAAGAATTAGTTCCACTGAGCGAGCCAGTTAAGCGATAACGAAACCCAGCTCCAGAAGCGGATCTAAAGACGAAAGAAGCAGAGGCAAAGCGCCAACGAGGTAACCCTCAGCTACAGAACACTAAGACGAAAGCCGAGCGCCAACTACGATATGCGAACCCATCGCTTCGACTCGAACAAACGTAAGCCAAGCGTGAACACAGGCAGGAGGATCCTTAGCTCTGCAGTTCCTGTGGGTTTCATGCTGTTGAACTGGTGCGGTGTCCTCAATTGCTTTCGCCGCCAACCTTTGAGAAGTTATGGCTTTCATGGTCGTACCAGCAGGTTGCATTTAGTATTTCTGCCCCCTTTTCTTTTACTAACAGCCCAAACATGACTTTTATGTGTATGCTTTCCTGTCGCTATCTAGTTCCCTTAGATCTTTGGTTACCATTTGCAAGCGCAGACGTCATCAGATATCGTATATAAATACTAAAAAAATAAGATAGATGGTGACTGAACTCGTCAGCAAGAAAGAGTGGTCCGACACGGCACCATCAAAGACTGTACTCGCACCCTGTGTGCTTTTTGACGCTGGTCACACTTGTCAGTGTTGGACCATTCGTGTATGAGGCTTCATTTTATTGGCATTTTTCATTCTGCCACCATTTGAAGAAGTCGCTTTCTAGTTACCATCTTTCAGCGATTAGTGAATTAAGGAAACCCCACTGAATAAATGAAACGGTGCTATGTTATTATTAAAAAAAACAAAAGATGAACAAGTTGAGAACAACAACACCAAAAAAAGTTACGGCAATTATGGCAAATTTTTATTTCTTTTCTTAAGGTAGCAAAAGCGTTAGTACGAAATGGCGCATGTGGTATCGGAGAAAACTTTGCCCACGAAATTAGGGTTGCGAACTTCTGACATCACGCGTCAGCTAACGAGAGCCACCTCGACAGCTGTCGATATCGATGCAGCGTGTTTGGTGAAGGACACCCGGCTACTCTTACCGCGTCCTCATAGGTTGCTCCCGACTTCATCGCAGACTGAAAGGTCGATAAGCTTGTCAGATTCAATCAATGTCACAGGAGCGGGTGCCCCGATCAGAAGTTGCCGACAAAATTGGAAGCGACCGTAATCTTTGACTTGAGTGTCTGGTGGGTGGCACTCGCAGGGCGGTGCTCTCGCACCGCGCTGTGTTTGTCGAGTCAATTGTTTCATCGCGCCAGTGAAGTAGATCTCATTATGATGAGATGACGTAACTGAGTATCGCACTCATGAGGTCACAGGGCTAGAAAAATGGTATAAAAACAGTCGGAATGGGTATGCGACATTTTCGTCATATATAATACCACTGGAGAATCTGTTGATGGGCCTGTTGTGTGAAGGAACAAAAAACAAAACAGCTTACGGACGTGTACACACACAAGAAGAGAATACGGCAGACACACAACGTGCGTCTGCCGTTTTCTCTTCGTTCGTACGCGTCCTCAAGCTGCTTGTCTCGTTTCTGACAAAGAAGAACTTGAGGGCTAACATCGGTAGCAGTTGCACGAGAGTGGAGCAGAATGCGACACAAATATGTAAAGTGATGTTTTTTCTTCAGAGGTACGAAAAAAGAAATACTACAGCAGTAGGGTATGGTGAGGTAAAATGAGACACGGGGCGAAACGTGGCATTTTGACTTTGCCAACCTCTGCAGCTAATAAAAAGGTATATTTTCTACATTTATTTTTGAGCGAAAAGTGCTGGTACTTGTTTACCTTGTCATGTGTAAAGGTTGATTGCTTTCAGCGCTCGCGTGGGGAAAAATTACACGGCTAGTGTCAGTGTGTTAATGACCCATCAAAAAAGGTTGCAATTATCCTTAACCATATTTAAGGATCCATGCATGTAGCTACCCTGGCATAAATACAATGAGGGAAGTATATATTTGTTGCAATGTATTTCTAACTAGTGTTAAGGCGTTTATTAGCCGGCACACAGTGAGCATGCACAATGGCGACAGTAACGGCCAAGCACGGGCTCTCAGCGCGAGCGGCATCCCTTTTGGGTAGACCCACTAGAAGGCACCTGAGAGTTCAACCAATTTCAATGTTCGGAAGCTTCTCTACAATTACCCCGGGGTCGAAGAGGGAGCCGCCTGGCGACCTAACAGCTTGTCACTAGGAGCGGGTCATAGTAAGCCTTCAGGCGCTCCACATTGAATATGTCACGCCCGCGGCGGCGCATGTCCGAAGTTTGTTCAATTGGTTCCATCGAATAGTTGACCGGAGATGTGCGCTCGATGACATGGTAGGGGCCTTCGTATTTCGGGAGTAGTTTGAAAGAAAGGCCAGCTACAGATGTCGAGATTGAGAGCCATACAAGAGAACCAGGAAGGAACGTGGGCTCAGAAGTGGCGGAGCCATCACGAATACTCTTCTGCCGCTCTTGCTCATGCGTCGTAAATGTCTTGGAAAGCTCTAGACACTCTTCAGCAAGCCTGGCTGTCTCAGAAATAGGTGCACACTCATATGGATCTGGCGTGTACGGGAGTATAGTGTCGATAGTGTGTGACGGGTGCCTTCCGTACAGCAAGAAGAAAGATGAAAACCCGGTTGTGCTCTGAGGGGCGGTGTTGTAGGCGTATGTGACGAAGGGCAGTATAGTATCCCAATTCGTGTGGTTGGCGGCGACGTACGTCGAAAGCACGTCGCCGAGGGTGCGGTTAAAGCGTTCCGTGAGACCATTCGTCTGCGGGTGGTAAGCAGTAGTTTTGTGGTGGACAGAATGGCACTCCGTGAGAATGGCTTCGGCGACTTCTGACAAAAAGACACGGCCTCGATCGCTGAGAAGCTCCTGAGGTGGACCGTGGCGCAGTGTGAATCGATGCAGTAGGAAGGACGCGACATCACGCGCAGTAGCCGAAGGGATAGCGGCGGTTTCGGCGTAACGCGTTAAATGATCTACGGCGACGATGGCCCAGCGATTACCAGCTGACGTCAGAGGAAGTGGTCCATACAAATCGATACCTATGCGCCCAAACGGACGCTGAGGGCAAGGTAACGGTTGCAGACTGGTTGGCGACGTGTGTGCTGACGGTTTGCGGCGTTGGCAAGCGAGGCAAGAGCGAACGAACTGCTGCACGTAGCGGTACATCCCGCGCCAGAAGTAGCGTTGTCGAATGCGATGGTAGGTTTTGAATATCCCAGAGTGCGCGCATTGCGGATCAGAATGGAAGGATTCACATATCTCTGACCGCAGACTGCGGGGTATCACGAGTAACCACTGCCGGCCATCGGCGTCATAATTGCGTCGATGTAGAAGGCCGTCACGGATGGCGAAATGGCGAGCTCGACGATGCAAGGCACGCGTGGATGGCGTTGCGGATGGATCAGAGAGCAAGTCGATCAGCGAGCCGATCCAATTATACTTTTGCTGTTCGGTAGCGATGATGTCAACGTCAATAGCAGAAACAGCAGCCGAGGATACTGAGCAGAGCACATCACCTTCAGGCAGAGGGGAGCGCGGAAGGGCGTCGGCGTCAGCATGCTCGCGTCCGTTGCGGTACAGCACGCGGATGTCGTAGTCTTGTAAGCGAAGAGCCCAACGGGCAAGTCAGCCTGAGAGATTCTTCAATAATGAAAGCCAGCATAGTGCATGATGGTCGGTGACGACATCGAATGGGCAACCATACAAATACAGTCGAAACTTTGTAAGAGCCCAGACGATCGCCAGGCACTCTTTCTCCGTGACGGTGTAGTTTGTCTCGGCTCTCGTGAGCGTACGGCTTGCATATGCTATGACATGTTCAGGGAATCCGGGTTTGCGCTGCGCCAGGACAGCACCGAGGCCTACAACGCTGGCGTCTGTGTGCACCTCCGTCGGGGCCGTAGGGTCGTAGTGGCGTAGAATGGGAGGACACGTCAACAAATGGCGGAGCTTCGCGAACGCGTCGTCGCACTCAGACGACCACGAATTGAGGGGCCCGTTACTTCGTCAGCGGTGATAGCGGAGCTTCGTCAGCGGTGATATGATCGTGGCAAAGTTTCGTATGAAGCGTCAGAAGTATGAGCACAGGCCCACGAAACTACGCAGTTCTTTGACGGACGCAGGTTTGGGGAATTCAGCCACGGCCCGAAGCTTGGCTGGGTCAGGAAGAATGCCACCCTTGGACACGACGTACCCAAGGATGGTGAGTTGCCGTGCTGCAAAGCGGCACTTCTTCAGATTTAGTTGCAAGCCGGCATTGCTGACACGTGCAAAAACTTCTTTCAGACGTTGGAGATGCGTGGAGAAATCTGGAGCGAACACAACAACGTCATCGAGGTAACACAAGCACGTGTGCCATTTCAAGTTGCGCAGAACGGTGTCTATCATGCGCTCAAAGGTCGCAGGTGCATTACATAGACCAAACGGCATGACGTTGAATTCGTACAAGCCGTCGGGTGTGATGAACACAATATTCGGTCGAGCGTCATCAGCCATGGATACCTGCCAGTACCCCGAGCGCAGATCGAGAGAAGAAAAAAATTCGGCTCCTTGAAGGGTTTCAATTGCGTCATCGACGCACGGCAGTGGGTAAACATCCTTGCGAGTGATCTTATTGAGCCGTCTGTAGTCCACACAGAACCACACAGAACCATCTTTCTTCGCAACAAGAACAACAGGAGACACCTATGGACTGTCCGAGGGCCGAATGACGTCGCGTCGGAGCATATCGTCAACCTGGTCGTTAATTTCGCAACGTTCAGCAGGCAACACGCAGTAGGGACGTTGCCGTAATGATGGATGGGCACCAGTGTCGATACGATGCGTAACAGTGGACGCACGACCGAGAGAACTTCGCCCGACATCGAAAGAAGAACGATATTCTCGCAACAGGTCCAGAAGCTGGGAACGCTGTACCGACGTAAGGTTGTCATTAATGTAGGGGCCAAATACAACAGGAGATGATGAATCAGAAGTGCAAACAGCACTGATGGTACGCAAATTGGGACAACGCGAGTCATCAGGTACGTCCAGGACTTGTGTGTTATCCACTGGTTTCACTCTGCCGAGACATTCCCCTCGAACCAAGGTAACAGTGTACGAGGATGGGTTGGTCACGAAAATAGCGGCGTTGCCCTGAGTGATTTGCACGGTCGCGAAAGGTTTTAGCAACCCTTTCCTTCGGCAAGCACGGTCGGATGGCGAAACGAGTGCAATTGTGTCGGAGAGTCCAGCGCAGTAGACAGATACACCCATCGTGGAGCTTGGAGGCACTATGATATCGTCTTTCACGAGAATCTTGCTCAGTTTCGAGGAACTGTCTTCCGGCGTCAAATGCGAGAAGGGGGAGAGTTCAATTTCGGCGGTGGCAGAATGGATGACGGCGTCGTTGCGGTAGAGAAAATTTCACCTCAGGATGACGTCATGAGGGCATGCAGGAATGATGACGAATTGGCCGACATACAGAACGTCCTGAACGACAACGCGAGCTGTGCACCCTGCTGTAGGATGGATACGATGCGAACCGGCGGTACGAAGGGACAACCCTGAAATTGGCGTCGTCACTTTTCGAAGCAAGCGGCAAAAGTTTTCGTCCATAACGGATACTGCAGCTCCTGTGTCAATAAGAGCAGATGCATGAACACCGTCCACAAGCACGTCAATGACATTAGATGGGCGGCTCTGAGGGCTTTCACAATGCGATAGCGTCGCAGCCCTTGCCTCGGGGACTGCAACCACTAGTTTCCCCGATCGTGATCAGCTGAACTTGGCCGCATGGGGGACGGGGAACGACGTAGTGGAGACGGTGACCTACGAGAAGATGAAGCTAGGCGAGTTGGCGGTGACATAGACGGCGTTTTGTCGTGATAGGTACGCCTGATCTGGCCAACAACAGGCGATTAGATATGAAGCGTCTGTACGCGAGTGCAATAACGTGCTACGTGGCCGGCGTAACCGCAGGCAAAGCAAATGGGCCGGTTGTCGGATGTGCGCCATCGGTTCGCCGGGGTAGGTCTTGTCAATGACGCAAGAGCCGATGGACGGAACGGTGGCTGGAAAGGCTGCAGGGGGTACTGGAGCTGAGTCTGAGAGGTCACGTCAACATAAGTAGCCGGCATACCCACTGCAAAGGATGGATGTCGTGCGGCAGCTTCGGCGTAAGTCAGTGGGGCGGGCGCTTGAACGAATGGAGGCGGCCTGGCGACCACTTGGGCGTAACTTGGGGGCGCAGGGGCCGGAAGCTGTTGTGGGTGGTACGCAGGCATGACCTCCGCTATTTCTTGCTCAATTGCTCGGCGGATGGGTGGAAAAATGGTAGTGGCCGATTGTAGAGCAGCCTGTGGGTGGGCAAAGGGCAGGAGAGAGAACTGCCGCGCGATTTCCTCACGTATGAAGGACTTGAGGTCTGCCAGCAGTGCCACCTGATCACAGCTCGCCTCCAAGCCAGCAAGCCCTGCATCTCGTGGTGTGGCGCAATGGGTCATCGAACGCTACCGGCGGAGCTCCTCGTAGCTCTGGCACAGCGTGATGACCTCAGCTACTGTGCCTAGGTTTGTGGCAAGCAGCATCGTGAAGGCATCAGCGTAAATGCCCTTCATGACGTTCCGGGTTTTGTCTGATTCAGACATGCTGTCGTTGGGTTTCTTGCACAGGTCCAGGACATCTTCAATGTAACTGGTGAATGATTCACCGGCCTGCTGAGCGCGTTCGCGTAAGCGCTGCTCGGCTTGCAGCTTACGAACGGCAGGGCGGCGAAAAACGTTGGTGATAGCGGTCTTGAAATCGGACGAGGATGCGAAATCGGATGCGTGGTTGTTATA
This sequence comes from Rhipicephalus microplus, assembly GCF_043290135.1. Lineage (NCBI taxonomy): Eukaryota > Metazoa > Arthropoda > Arachnida > Ixodida > Ixodidae > Rhipicephalus > Rhipicephalus microplus. The sequence goes on from NC_134709.1 coordinate 100,897,088, forward strand.
CCACATGTCGGCCACATCCACGAGGTAGAAAACCAGGTTGCCGAGTTTACCTGCCTCGTCCCAATGATGGGGGACGCTGACGCGTTCGTACATGGCGAGCCAGTCCTCGACGTCGGCGCCATTCGCGCCGGTAAAGACGGGAGGGTCGCGAATGCGGGAAACACCGGAACATGGCGTCGGCCCAGGAGAAAGCGTTTGCTGAGCGGCGTCTTGGTGCATGGTAGAAGGCACGGTACGCGATCTAAGCTTCAAGTGCATCGAATGTGAACCGAAAGTGTTTGAAGGGCACAGCACTCTCCACCAAAATGTTAAGGCGTTTATTAGCCGGCACACAGCGCGCATGCATAATGGCGACCATAACGGCCAAGCACGGGCTCTCAGCGCGAGCGGCATCCTTTTTGGGTAGACCCACTAGAAGGCACCTGAGAGTTCCACCAATTTCAGTGTTCGGAAGCTTCTCTACACTACTTATGACAAAAGCTTAGTTTATTTGGTGCCCGGAACCATGTGAATCTTTTTTTTTCTATTCGGGCATGCCAGAAGGGCAGAACATGACAAAAATGCTTTAGGTTGCTTTCGAGACTGTCATATTAAGTGAACCGCTTACTTACACTGAAAGTATAATATAAATATTTGTTTAAGAGGGTTCGGACGTACAAGAGACTAAGATGTACAGCTTCCTGGCAAGAAAACAACTTGAAAAAGCACTAATTGATGTTGACGACTGAAGTCCCTCCATTCGCGCTTCGTTGAGGTTTTTGCGCGTTTCCAAGGATGTTCGCAAGAGGCACATGAAAAATCGGAATATCCTTCAGGTCAAGCCGTTCACAAACACGTCTACGAATTGAGTTTCGAAGAAATTTTTTTCATAGCGATGTTTTAAATCAATAAGCAATAGAAAATCCGAAATTCGTCACCTCACAAAGTCTAATTGACGATATTGAAAGCAGAGAATTGCTCGTGTGGTTCTGAAAAATGAAGTGAAGAAGAGGCGTCAAAACGTATTTATAGATTTCATCGCTAAATATTTTGATGAAATATAAGCGTTCAAAAAAAAACAACATTAGCAAAAAGAAACACTGACGGTGTTTGATTTACAAGGAGTTTCAGAGCAACAGAGGGCCAGTGTCCGTCTGCATTCAATGCGTGGAGTGCAAAAGCAGGGCTTGTGAGGACTGCGTGAGGGCCCACGGGGGGAAATTCAAGTGCTTTTACATGAACAACTTAAGAGATGAAATTTTCTTCACATTGCCTCGTTTTGCTTCACAGTCTCGGACGAAATGGGACACATGTTTCCGTTTTTGTTACATGTCATAATAAACTTTCGAACTGTGGGAACATGGGTATATTGAAGTAGCACACGCCTTATAACGAGAGAAAAGCTTCTGCATCGACGTTGAATCGTAACGAGTGAGTGGAGTAAAATATATAATCACTATATTAAAACTTTTGTCTCCTTTTAGTCCAACCTACACAAAGTCGTGAGTTCAATATCGCCCACGGCAGTCGCATTTTGATAGCAGCGAAATGGTAGAGATCTTTGCACGGTGCGACGTCTCTGCATGCGCAGCAACACCATACAGGTGGCCGAAATTTTTGGAGCCCTCCACTGCGGCGTCCCCCATAATCATATCGAGAACTTGGTTCATAAACCCCATATATTTTTATTCGACTGCTAACAAATGAAGAGGACAGCGAAGAAATCGACAACCCAGCCATGTTTTTTTTTTCGTTAGCGGTGAAGATATGAAGCAACAAGCTCCAACTAGGCCGGACTGAAGTTCTGCATCTTGCCGCCAACGGCCTTGCCGGGAAGTCTTCATCAGTATCAGGCACAACGTCCATGCGTGTCATCATAGCTGAAAGTATAACGGTGCACACAACGCGGCCCGCCGCTCACGAGCCGCATGTTACCGTATATACTCGTTTATTAGCCCTACCAACAACAGTGTTAAAGAATTGACCAGAAATATACTTAATGGATGCCTGTGCGTCACCCACGCCCTTAATTTTTGAGAAGGTTAACAGTGTTGTCCGCTGTGTGGCTCGGAGAAGTTTAATGCTTTTTTTGCCCCTCTGGTTGTAACAAGTCAGCCATGGCGAATTGTCAGTGAACCACAGCCGTCAAAATGTAGCGAATGCCTCCGAAATTACTGCAAGGTGCGGCCTTTAACCAAACAAACACCGAATAAACGGCTGAATATGGCATCTCAAGCCTATGTTTGCCACTGGATTCTGGAAGCGTGGGGTAAGGTATCGTTCAAGATGGCCCAGAGAAGCGTCAGGGTTACGGGAACCTCGAACCAACTAGCGAGTTCGAGGATGGAGCGAGTTAGGAAGATGAGGGCGAAAAATAAATAACATCTTCGCAACTGCGTGAAAGTCACGAACGTTGCTTCCTTACGCTTCTCCCAGTACTGCCAATTACTACGATTCAATAAAGATGGGTAACACCACATCTCCGTATATTGGCCGCACTCATTGTCCCCCCCCCCCCCCCCTAATGTCAGAGTATAAAAAGCCGCGGCCATTAGACGGGTATACGCGGTATTCGAGTCATGCGTCGACGCGAAGCCGCGCGTCACTCCTTCCACGGCGCCGTTCGAAAGACAAGCGCTGCGTCCTTGAACTTGAAAAAACGCACCGCGCGCTTCGCGAGAGCCACGCTCAATATGTCGGCGCTCGCGAAAACCGGAGTCCGTCAGCTGAGATGGCGCCCCCCCAAAATTATACGAGTCACACGCGAAGGCGTATGTCGATGTAATCTCTTCGACACGACTGACGTCTCAAACTTTGCCCAAGCCCATTCTACCCTCCAGTCTTTTCCGGTCCCTGTCGAATCGCTCCCAGTTGGCCTCAAGCGAGCGTAAGAAAGAGAAATTGTTCAGCAACTCACCTGAGGAGTGGGCTCAGGCGTTCCTTCTCACTGACAGCTCGTGGGGCGCACGATTAAAAGGTTGTCGACGAAAGAGGCACTACCCGTCAAGGTGGTTGCACCTGTCCGCCGTGGTGGTGGTGGTGGCGGACGACCATTTTCTCGGCTTCGTAAGGCTAGCGCACAAGGCGACAAGACAAAAGGGTCGAAGGTCGTTTTCTGCGTGATGTCCCCCACCCGATGTTCAAAGCTCGTCGTGCCTTTCTCTTGTCGTTCACACCAGCTGTCCTCGCGTTCCAGCCACTGGACACTGTCTCTGAGACCACCCGACGCTCGCAGCTGACCACCGCCCGCCCGGCGTAGTATACTCGAGGGTGAGGTGGTGCTGCGCTGTTTCCTACAGCTGTTAGGCTGTCGTCATCCTTGACGCCCGCAGCGCTGACGCTGTTGTCGTTGCTTCGGTCGTCCTCGTCGTCTTCAGTAGCGTCGTCCGAGGAGGCATCCGTTGTTTACCACCGCCGACAACGTCGACGAAGCGATCCCGCCGAGTGGCAGAAGCCGCGCAGAGCGGGAGTGAAAGGTGGAGCGAGGGAAAAGCGCGCCTGCCTTTTCCCTTCTTCCACGGGGCACTCTGGCGGCCGGAACACGTCGCTGTCGGCTGCGGCCCGAGCCAAATGTCGGCGGGTATTCCAGCGCCGCGCGTTCAACTTTCGCGGTGGGCTCCACAGATGGCGCAGTCGGGCGAATGCTGCAGCAATAAATAAAAAAAAGCGCACTCCGCTACGAACGGTGAATGAAAGGCGAGGAGATGTATTTGCCTTCTCCCCTTTCGCGGCTCACGTCGTATCTCCTTCCGAGCGCCGCCCCCTCCCTCGGTTTTCCCCCTTTTACGGAAAGAAAGGCGTAGCAGGGGCAGGTTGGTGACGTCATGAGCTCCGTTGCCGTGGCAACGGAGTAGTGCGCAGCGTAGTGGTAAATGGCGCAGGGAGAGCGGTGGTGGAAGCGCGGATGCTAGCCTGGGGCTCGTCTCCTGCGGCCCAGTCTTGTCGCTGTGTAGCAGTGTCGCTGTTGGCCGCTCTCCCCGGCTCGCTGGCGCGCGTTCTGTATCGACCGGGCTGGGAAAGGAACTACGGCGAACGGAGAGCAGAGGAGAAAGATAAGAAGTGCCGCGGAGGCGGCGAGTAAATTCCACGAAAACGTGCCCTTGGTCTCTCTCTTCAGCCCTTCCCTATTTGCCGATGGTGGAAGGGAAGACTCGCCATCCCGTTTCTACAGTTCCCGGCCTCTCGACGGCCTCCGCGAACGACCAGCTCTTTCCCTTATTCCATTTCATTCTCCCTGTCATCATTACTAGTATCCTGTCCCTAGTCTGTTTCCCGCATACCGCGACCTCCCATTGCGTCTACTAGCACTCTACATTTAAAATATGATATTATGCGACTGCCGACCTTCCTCATTTCTTGTAGGCGTGACCTTTGGGAAACCTCCCCAACTAGTGTGGAATGGGTGTTCCTATATTCTCGCTCCATCCTTTAGCTTCCACGCTTCCCAATAACCCTCTCCCTTTTCGCGCACCAAGGAGAAGGTCACCATTGATGTGTATGGGAGAACCGAGAGCTACTACGCGAGGGTCCAAGAGGAGGGGGGCACAACATCCTTCCCTGGTCTATGTTTTCGTTCATTTTTACTTTTTACTTTGGCCTCTCTGTCTCAATATTTTTGGCGAGTGTGGGTACCGGCACGCGCCCGCGTCCCCGGTTCCTTTCCCTAAATTCAGCTTGCTTGTTTCTGTTGAAGCTGCTTTTACTTGGTTAGTTCCCTATCTGCAGCCACCGCTGGCTCAAGGGCAGGCATGGCTCCCTCTCTGTTTCGACAGGCGCTATTTCCTTCACTCTGGCTGCCCGTCGATGGTCAGCTGGAAGTCGTCGTTCTTTCTATTCTTATCAATCCTCAACTCCACCACCTATATCTCCACATGCTCCCCCCCCGTCTCGCTTCTTGTTGGATGCTTCTGTTGTGGCACCTGCGTTACGAGATTATCTGGTCACCGTTTGCCCCCCCCCCCTTTGTTTTGCACCTCCTTCCCGAATGCTGTTTCTCCACCTCCTCGAACGCAAAGTGAATCTTTGATTTCGCTCTACCAATCACCCATGCTGAATAAAAACAGCCTGCTTCCCAACGTAGCATAACGCTCTCCCATTTCTTAATTCGAGAAGCACAGTTTCCTTTTTCTTATGTTTTTACCACCCCTTTTTTGCCGGATTCCCTCGTCCTTTCTTTTAAGCCGGGGATGCCTTATTGAATGCCAGAAGTGGTTGTCGGCACAACACAAACAATGCAAAAAGTAAGTTTTTCTGGATGATGTGACCTCTGACATCATGGCGTCAGAGACTCCCGAAACACTGCATGGCGTCATGAGGTGATTTGACGTGATGCCGTCATCAAAGGACATTGCTTCTACAGATTTCTCAGGAATTTATTAAGGTTTTTAATAAGAAAACTCTCTCGTAGTGAACGAACTTGTTTTCACCCAGGCATTGAGTCCTCGGCCAGTTAACGCTCTCCCGGGGTGTTTGCATTACCAACTGAGCTAATAAAGCACTATGAAGGAGGCGGTATACTACAGGGCATCTTTGTCCATCTCGGTTTTCTTTTTTGATATTGACATGATGTAAGGAGATGTTGGCGTACAGATAAGGTGTCGGCTACTTCTTAGTTTTTTAGATATCTAGCACAGAGCACATAGGATCCTAGTCTCTAAGCGAAGGAAGTCAACAGACAGTGCACACAATACACTCATAAAATGAAGTTTTCGGGGAGTAGTTCTGCTACAAAACAATAATCATGATCTGGCTTGCTCGCATTTCCTTTCTTGACAATCCGGCGCTGGCCACTTTCCTGTCAGGAATGCTATGTCACAATGATAACACACACGTCGTTCGCGACTTCGAGGTACCGAAACCATGGCAATATCGCCAAGAAAGTACTCGAAGTACATGACGATTATTCTTGCGTGGCAAAAGCTACCCAAATACTCCATTCTTTCAGAGTGAGGTAACGGAGGTTGCTCACGTCTCTACATATCTGGTGTGACGTCATTAAAACTTACACTGCCCATAGAGTTTCCTAATTTGCACTAGAGGAAACTCAAGCGCTAATGTCTATGGGAGTTGCAACGCACAGCGCTTCAGCGAGCGTGGGAATGAAGGGTAGTACACACATTTTACTAATCTTCGTACTTCTGGCCTCTCAGCGTGTGTTCGTGTGGATTGGAGCTGTTTTCTCACGAAACAAACATCAGCAAATGTTCAGCGGTTGTGCTTCACCACATTATTTTCTAGGCTTACCTTTTCGAATCGGGTTCAAAAAGGTTCGTTTTTCCTTCGAAAAAAAAAACAAAAAACAAAACAAAACTAAACACAGTAATAAACGAAGCCGTAAGTGCGATTCGCCGCTCGCAAGTGCGCAAACTAGGCAAATCTGTGTACTACCCATCATTGCCATGGTTACTGAATGATCGCAGCGCCAGAGTGCCCTATAGTTAATTTTAAGAAACTCTATGTCCCTGCCCTTCCTATGAAACTACGTCAGTGTTCGATGCGCTACCGATGGGGTTCAAGTGAGAGAATGGGCATTCAGGTACACTGTGGAAGTCAATTATAATATATTCCAAAAGCCCTTTCAGTCAGTTTCAACAAGGCAAAAGCAGCATCAGGTGCTGCTTCCAAAAAAAAACTTTCCGTCACTTCAGTTATCACTTTCTAAAACCGAACTAAAATGCTAGTTTCTGAGCTTATGCTAGAGTAAGGAAATATTCCTTTTGTGCCTTTTAGTAAAAAAGAAGGCCCTTGAAGTAAAGGACTAACTACTACAGTCTTCTGTGTAGCTGAAGAGAAAGTGTATTTGAAATTTTCGGGCTAAACATAAAAAAAAGTATTGAAAGTGAGGAGGCAACATGCCAAGGCTTTTGTTTAACGCCAATGCTACCCCGCTACGTCGGAACGCAAAGCTACCCAGGACCTCAGAGGTCGAAATTTGATGGCGCCACCCTTTTGAAGAACCAGTAAACAACCTCTGAATATACAGACATGCAGCGAGCGTGTCACAAAGGCGAAAACTAGAGATGCCTCATCAAACGTGAAAAGTTACTGTCGACTTCAGCGGCGTCATCGGGAGTGACACTAAAGATCCCGCTCATCTGACGACATCATGACATGACGCCCTCATGATACCCCATTTTTTTCAACTTCTGTGATGTCCTCGAGAAGTCAAGTTTGAGCTCAAGTGATGACGTCATCATATGTCATGGTGGAGCAATGGCTTTGGTGCTGAGCTGCAGCCCCGAAGGTTTCAGTCGCAATTTGATGGAAGTAAACTACTAAGACCTCTGTGGTGTGTGATGCGAGTGCGCGTGAGAGTACCCGAGGTGGTCGAAATTTCCCTAGCCCTCCACTAGGGCGTCCCTCATAAAGATATCGTGCTTTTGGCACGTAAAGCCCTAGAGGAACGTGTGGTGTGGGACTAGTTGAATAATAACTGATTTATTATATTGATTTCTCTTTCCCCCAAAAGCAAAGCGAATGCTCCACTATTCATTATTACCATACATCGAGGATAACAGCTTAATCATGGAATTTAACTTCTTTCTTGGGTAAACAAGCTTCACTCCCACTGAAATAACACGATACGGCTCTGATGAGTGTGTCAGCGCTGCTTCCTTACACCTCTACGAGATAGAAATTGAACTTCCTAATTGTCATGATGTTATCCAGGATGTATGGTTATGTTTGATGAATAAACATGATCTTTATTGTTGTAAGAAAGAGGCTGCATTCAAGGAAAGTAGTCTGCAGTGGTCCCGTCCACTTTGTCTTGTTTATAGTAGTACTATAGTTTAATGTTTTCCAAAACTAGATATTTTCGTATTACGATCACGTTATATTGCCGCTGAGTAAATGGTTGGTTGTCCAGTCGCGGAGGCACTTCAAAAAGTCGTGAAGTGCAGAAGCCCCCCGATTCATTTGACCTCGGAGGCAGTGCAAAATCACGTTGGGTGGGAAAATATTTCGGGCGGGATCAACCCAATTTATTAAGAAGAAAAGCGAAGAAATCCCCACATGGCCTCCCAGTCGTTTCAGGTGAATCCACAAGGGACGACGCGACTTTTACCCCCGGGCGCTTTTTCCTTTCTCCCAGCTCAATTCATGACGTCAGCAGTCTTTTCACGCGACGTAATCGGGCTACAAGCTTTAGATTGGTCCATTCACGAGGATATCAGCTGCGAATTGACTCCCACACTATCTGCTTTGCCATCAGGTCACACACTCGTGATGCCTCATTCCACGTGGCTATCGTGCGTGGTAGTGATGCGGGACAAGGCAGCATGGGCATGCTTTGCTCCGCTCAAATTTTAGTTAGTTTTGGGCGTTTTCAACTGCTCAAGTTAATATCGTGAAGTCTTCAGTGGATTAGGCCTATAAGGAATATTGCCCCCGTCTTTTATGAATACGTAGTGAGGATTGATTGATTGATTGATTGATTTGTGGGGTTTAACGTCCCGAAACCACCATTTGATTATGAGAGACGCCGTAGTGGAGGGCTCCGGAAATTTTGACCACCTGGGGTTCTTTAACGTGCACCCAAATCTGAGTACACGGGCCTACAACATTTTACGTAGTGAGGAGGCCATATCACATGTAGTTAGAGAAGATAAGGTGAGAAAGAAACTACTTTTTCATCTTTGAACTCGGAGTGCTTTAGTGGCTCCTTTAAATACAGAGTAATACTCTAACATATGCGCATATTGGCAATGATGTGCATAAATATGGGACATACAAACTTGGCGACAACTGTTCTCGGCAGTACAGTGAAGGCTACGGAGGCACAGCATGCACACATCTGTAATACTACAGAAGTAGTCTGGTAGCTTGCAGCACATTTTGTTCGTGTTTCGATTTTGCTTGCTCTCGGCATTCATCGGCACTTCCGACTGATGGCACCTCATCCAAACATAGACGTTGCAGATAGCTTGCGTCGTTTGTTTTGACGGCCACTTTTTGTCACATTTCGAGTAGGCCTTCATTGGAGAACGAAAAGAGCATTTGCTGTGGCACGTGGGTCAGCCAGCACTGAGGACGCCATGTGTACTGCTAGAATAGGCTTATGAAGAACGTGGTGCTGTCTGAGAAATAAAATCACAGCAAATCCACGGAGTGAATGATGATAAGTGGGGTGAAGCGTCCGCCCGTCAATACATCAGTGTGTCCATCCGTCCGTGCATGCATCCATGCGTCCGACCGCGTTTGAGAATGGAGACGGCGTGCGGGTAACACCGACGAGTCGCAAGCCAAGGAAGCCGAGCGCACTGCCGCTCTGCTACGTCCATGTATCACCAACGATGCGCCACGTATGGCGACTATCCAGGAGACTCAGAGAGGCACTCGTTCTCCGCATACCCAGGCGCAGCCCGCGTAGCAGCTAATCGGAGAGTAGCGGTACAGTGCCATGTAGAATATCCTCCCTCAACTGCAGTTTGTATGTACTTCTATAAGACAGCACCCTGCGTCAAAAAACGGCAGCCCTGCGTGGAATGCGCAGCCGAGTCAAAGCGAAAGCGGGAAGAGCAGTTTCTTTAGAGCCATTCTTAAACACTCCTTGGGTAACTGCTACAAGCACAGTTGCAGGGTATTCACTATGCCATAAATCAGCATTTTTTTATAGTAGGGAGACATCCACTATGCGTCTTCTCTGGACCAAAATGTTTTTATCATCATCATCATCATCATCATCATCATCATGTCATTAGTCGTCATTTTTGGGAGAAGTGTGGCACGCACTGCACAGTTGCATGGTATTATGTGCATTTTGTTAATGCTGTGGCTGATGACAATAAGAAATATATACCTGAGGCTTTTGTAATGGTTTGTCGACGAACGTTATTCGACAACCCACTCGTTACGCAATTCGAATCGTGTGTTTAGAAAAAAATTTTTTTTTACGATTTCGAGTACTTGGTACTCAACTATGGGAGAGCACTCAGTCGTCTCGGAGAAACCAATAGATATTATGTGGTGCCTGGTTATTTCTTCGCTGTTAAAAAAACGCGTTATTGTATGTATCAACATAATTTCTTACTCGACATGAAGCCTGCTATAGGGTCAGCTTGCAACAGAGTTTCAAAACCTCCCTATCTTTGGCAGAGAGAAAGCATGCAAACCTGCTTCTGGTAACAATAATATTCTACGTACTGGAAATCATTTGTTGTCCGAAGTTTTTATATAGAGAAGTTTCATCGCATATTTGCTAGCTTTATTTGGTCATCAGCCTATGAACCAATGAGGCGAGACAATACTCTTACAGCAGTTTGCGCAGGTGATTTTAGGTTGGTACACACTTTTATTCGACAACTGGTGTTACGTTTTTTCAAATTTCGGTGCTGTGCTCACTGACTGCTTTGGATATTCTTGCAAGTGAATTTCGCGGATGTTTTACCAAATTTAGGGGTACCTACTAATTTTGCATTGCCTCCCTACTTACAAGGATTCGTGCGTGAGGTCAACTGATCAGTGAGTTTTCTGACATATACATTCTCCAATGATTATTTCTTTTCTCGCCCAAGAAAAGATCTGTAGTATGATGTATTAGATATAGTACTTCCGGCCCCATTGTACCGCTCTCTATATATCAAATGATCTTGCCATGATGTGCTAGTACGTGTGAGAAAAATGCCTATTTCACCAATAACCAAAAAATTGTTCTATAAAGTGCATAGATAAACAAATTACCTCTAAAAGCCTGGTTAAACACCAAAGGTACCTTGACATCCTCAACAAATTGCCGCCTCTGCGAAGTTGAAGAAACAACAAAACATTGTTTTATTTGTTGTCAAGACGCCATCCTCTTTTGGAATGTGTCGCAGAAGCCTTTAAAAAAAGCAACTGGATTTAATTCTCATAGCGTGCGTTATCTTGTACCACCCAAATGCAATCATAAACCGGTTGGCGTGCTATTGTTGATTGAATGATTGACATGTGGGGTTTAACGTCCCAAAACCACCATATGATTATGAGAGACGCCGTAGTGTAGGGCTCTGAAAATTTCGACCACCTGGGGTATTTCAATGTGCACCCAAATCTCAGCCCATAGGCCTGCAACATTACTGCCTCCATCGAAAATGCAGCCGCCGCAGCCGGTATTCAATGCCACGACCTGCGGGTTAGCAGCCGAGCACCTTTGCCACTAGACCACCGCGGCGGGGCGGCATACTCTCGTTAACAGGCATGCATAGTTTATGGAAAAATCGCATGTTAGGCGGGCATGCGGAACCAATTGTGTCTTCGCTATCCCACTTTGTACAAAAGACTGTGCAGCTAAAATACTTTTGTGGACAACTGCTGTTTTTGATGAAGGCGAAAATATTGTAGGCCCGTATACTCAGATTTGGGCGCATGGTAAAGAACCCCAGGTGGTCGAAATTTCCGGAGCCCTCCACTACGGTGTCTTTCATATGGATATGGTGGTTTTGGAAAGTTAAAGCCCACATATCAATCATTCATTGGATTCGTTTAGCAATGCCTATTGTACATTTGTCGTAGCGGTCTCCAGTATAATGTACGCTTAGTATATACGTAAACCATATTTGTAATAAATACTGTGTAATGGAAAAAAACTAAACTGGTGTGGCTTAATGGTAAAATACTGGGGCTGGAACGCAGGGGGCCCGGGTTTAAACCGCACTTTCTCAGTGGTATTTTCCTTACTTACTTTTTTATTTCGTGCGATAGTGGTTATGGACACCGGTGGCGATACATTTATATTGTGGGGTATTGCGCGCACCCATTTGGGTAAGATTCCCAGCCTCTCGCTACTATGGGGCCCCTGTAACGTTGTTTCAAACATGAATCTCGTTTGAGCGGGTAATCATGACTGCAAGAGTGCTTTCAGTGTTCCAAATGTATATGGTGCCTGCGAGTGCCAGGCAGGGGGGGGGGGGGGGGAGCTATTTCAGGACAGAGGGAGCTGGAACAACCAGCAAAGTTTATGAAGAGAGCTGCTTCGTGGATCTCACGAAAAATTGTTCCATTGCACGCAAACAATCCCGTGTCTTATCATCCAAGTTTGTTTTAATGCTTCTTCAAGTTTGATGCCGTGTAAGTTTCAATCGTTTTTTTTCTTTCCACAAACTCTCGTCTCGTTCTATTTCAGAAATGAAACGACCTTCACATAAAAAGAAAGAAGCAGTGTCATCAGTAGCCGTCGGAGGGAAATGCGTCAGGCATGAACTCGCCAGAAAACGCGAACTTCTTTTAGCGAAAAGCGCGCTAGTACTCAAGTGCGGCTTTCGATATCTCTTCCTGGAAAACAAATGCCTTTTTTACCCCCCCCCCTCTATAATTTGGTTAGCCACTTGTCCAGGAAAAAGAACAGAAAAAGAAATGAAGGAAGCCTGAAGGGGCGTTGCCCGAAACGTTCCAATTGAATTTTGTATTCGCATATCCGTTGACCTTTAAAATACTACTCGAATGAGGCCGTTTCCTTTTTTGTTACTTCGGAGATTCCTCTAAATTTCTCTGTGCTCACTCCCTTCAGAAGTAGTAACGCGAGATAGACCACTGAGGTACGAAAATGTGAAATAAATAAATAAAAAAATCGAGTGGTTTTTCATACGAATACAACCGGTGAGCGAAAAGCTCCTTAGAAACGGGACGCAGACGACCATGCTCCTTTTCTCGCTGCTGAATTTCATGACGCCGGTAGGGTGGGCAGCAGGCGGGGGGAGCGTTTGCTACTCTCAATGGCGGGTACGGCTGATCGAGTGAGCGTGCAGCGCACGCGGCGCAGCGCGAGCCTCCCGCTTAGGGTTCCTCTATGCGTGCGCAAAGCGGCGGAGGGGGGCGCGTGCATTGAGGAACCCTACTCCCGTTGAACCGTGAGCGGGCGTCTGTGTTTGCTAGGGGCGCTTGTCCGGTGCAGGGAGCTTCGATGGCGACAACGGGGTGTGGGCTCAAGGAGCTTCGCTCCTAAAGAAGTCTCCCTGTAGTCCATATTTCTTCTAGCGTTTAATTTACATGAGGATCATACCCACATTTTATTCTGCTTTGATGTTTTACCTGATTAACTGACGTTTACCACGATCTTAAATGTAAAAAGTAAAGGACGTGCGGTTGGATAGGAGCATAGAATGGCGCGAAATTTGGAGCTTATTGGGACTCCCTCAAGAAACATAAAATCGGAGCTCTACAATATACCTTTCAATCATGTAGCTTCAAATATGAGTTATCAGTCATTTCGATCGAATAGAGACAATGTTATGAAGTACGTCACCCATTCGAGGTGTTCTTATGAAGTGCTTTTTATGAAAGTATTAGCGGGATAGAGGAACTCATGGAACCCCCTCGGGAGGGCGACGAGCCTTGACCTTCCCCAGCGAGACCTTTCACGGTAATTCTGAAGAAAATATCTCGTGAATCACATCTTTAATGAAAAATCTCCCTACTGAATTCCAACCAATCATACCTTATATTTAAATGTACGATACCAGAAGGTACCTAATGAAGCACCGTTGATGCGAGGTATTGTCGTTAAAGAGAATTTAAAAGAGCATTCTAAACTTAGTCTAAAATGTTATATGTACGCTAACAGAATCATGAGTCGAGTCACTCAGGCTAAGATTGAGCCGCGATTTTGAATGTGAGCGAGTTTCGAGTGAACGATGTGATGGTGAATTTGAGTTCGAGTGAGTTCGGTTGAAAAAAAAAATGAGTGAGTGTGGGTCCGAGTGCACCCACGTGATAATAATTTTGATGAGCGTAAGTCTGAGTGAGTGCTAGGGGCAAAATATATTTCATGAGTGAGTCTGAATGAGCTTTACACTGTTTGCAGGCCTATGTCCTTCACATCGAAAAACTTTTTTACTGCTGCGCCTCTAATACACAGCGACCAATAGGAAACCTTCTATTCCGATTTATCTATATTTCTTGAGCCTCTTGACATATTCATCGTCAAATCTTTCAAAGCGAAACTTTACCTTCTAAAGGGAAAGGAAAACCCAGTGGTTCTTTGTGCGCAAAAAAAAAAAAAACTGTCATAATTATCTGCGAGAATGTTACCTTCGAAAAAAAAGCTGATAAGCAGTTTCGATCGTTCGCGAGCAGCGCTGTTTCCCTGTTATTCGTCCTTTGGCTGGTCTGGGGCGTCTAGATTTTCTTTGAAAGCACTCAAGGTTATGCACCAACTATAGCGCAACAACAACTTCTTCTAATGGGCATGTTACCACGGAAATTCGGCAAGCTCTACTACTCTCTGCTGGTACAGCAAAAAAAAAAAAAAAAGTCTGCTACGGTTTCTTTGCGATAAGAATTTTACGGACACTGCAGGCGCGTTACAGCCGTTGCATCGACGGCAGATACGCGCCAGGCGTGAAAAGGAAAAAATGGAGAAGGAGAGAACAAGTTATAAGAAAGAAGAAAGGAGGAAGCCAGAATACAAGAAACAACGGGTAGAAAGACAGAAGGCGAAAGAACGGCGACAGAAAGAGAAATCACCAAAAGCAACCGAAAAAATAGACGGAAAGAAAGACATAAGAAGAGAAAGATATAAAAAAATGCGATAAAGAATAGAAATAAAAAGAAAAGGTATAGAAACACAGAAAACGAAACAGACATAATATCTTTTTGCACTGGGACCAATCCAGCGGAATCAGGGTAATTTCTTTAGGCGTAGAAGCGGGCCTGACTCTGCTGGAACTGACCATGTGCGGTGAAATAACAAAAGGATCACATTTAGGCAAAAAAAGTTTATCCCCCCCCCCTCTTGCAGACCTAAACAGAGCACAAAGCACAACACCAAGGTAACTTCAAACACAATCGCACATTTAACCGGTTCAAATCAGGGAGCGGTATGGAGCGGAAGAAATAGAAATTACATGCAAAGCTAGCAAAACGTATATATGCACGTTAGAACACACTTCCTGAGGCTATAGTTCCCTCGGGCCCTGTAATGAGCGGAACTACTTCAAAATAGAGAGACTATACCTCCTCTCACCCCCACTTCAGTGCTCGCCACGTGGCAAGAAACAACGCACACGTTTTTTTTTTCTTTAGTGAACAACCGTTCACCGGTCACCCCGTATATACAAAGGTACTGGGCCTTTACTTGCAATGTATTGCTGGAGGGATATTAATTTTGCGTAAATGAACAATGAGGATTCGCAGCATGCGCGTTAACTAAAGGCGGACTGCATTCTTGGCGCTTCTCCAGCTTTCACGTTAGTGCAGCTTTTTTTTTTATTTCGCTCTCGCTGTTAACTCTGCAGCCACGCAAGGGTTTATTTAATCATTGACGGTGAACTTTAGTCAGTGCAATAAAAAAGTCACAGCTTCGCCACAAAGGTGAAGCAATAAACGCGATAGCAACAAATTGGAAGGCTACGCGCAGAATGGCAAGCAGATCAAAGTGTGCCCCGCGTTTCTCATGCACAAATGATGCACGAAAAGTACTCACAGGTACTGATTAACGTGAATAGGCGTCTGAGTTGTTACTTCGCTGTGTCTGAAAAGTGCAGCGTTTTCGCAAACGGAGGCTGTGCAATGATTGATTTATTAATATGCGAGGTTTAACGTCCCAAAACCACCATATGATTATAAAAGACGCAGTAGTGGAGGGCTCCGGAAATTTCGACCATCCGGGGTTCTTTAACGTGCGTCCGAATCTGAGCACACGGGCCTGCAACATTTCGGCCTCCATCGGAAATGCAGCCGCTGCAGCCGGGATTCGATCCCGTGACCTGCGGGTTAGCAGCCGAGTACTCTAGCCGCTAGACCACCGTGGCGGGTCGCTGTGCCACGATTGTAGTGACCTTTGTGCGCCCCGTAACTACAACAAAATCGTCGAAGTGCAAGCCCAACGCCAGCCAAGACATATGATCCTCCCTACCGAGAGATAAGGGCACGCGAGATATCGTCCACTCCCTTCCCCTTCTCTCTCCGCGGGCTAAAGTGGTGACATAGTGGTTAACGCATAGCATCAACGATGCGGAAGTCCCACGTTCGATTCCGCACGCAGGAGTCTTTGCCCTGCGTATTTTTTTCTGGCGTTCTCGTACACACACACACACACACACACACACACACACACACACACACACACACACACACACACACACACACACACACACACACATATATATATATATATATATATATATATATATATATATATATATAGAGAGAGAGAGAGAGAGAGAGAGAGAGAGAGAGAGTGACACGTATACATATATGGTCCATGACACCGACGCCGGTGGTCATGCACCATATATCACAAACACAAAGATCATATTGATTATTATCCGGACCAACAGCGTGCAAGGCAAATGCCATAGAGTTTTCTAAAATTAACTAGAGGGGACTTAGGTGCTGCGATTGTTCTGTGACCATAAGAATTATGGGTATGACGTGGATTTGCCTAGTCTTCATGCTTTTGGGTGAAGAATCGTACTTGTGGCTTCATTTATTGCTGCTTTTATGTTTTGTTTCGAATAAAAGAACAAACCATTTTGAAGTTCGTGTACTGATTTGAATTGGTGGTCCTAAAAGGCGAATGTGGTGAAACGCAAATGGCAAACATTTGCTGATTGTTGTTTCGTGACGAAGCAACTTCAAGCCACGCGAAGCTAGAATCAACGTAAAGTAAGAAGACTAGGCCAATTCATGTGCTACCCAGAATTCTCATGCTCGCTGAAGCGCCCTGCGTTGCAGCTCCCATAAACACTAGCGCGTGAGTTCTCTGTAGTGTATTCTAGGAAAGTCTATGGGGAAGGCAAAGCTTTTTTTTTTTTTTTGGTCAGTCAAGCCAGTCAGGAGTTCTTTCGGTGGCTACACCACAAACTTCTTATCCTTATCTGTTCACTTGATTTTTACACCGGCTCCCCCGCCACCCCAATCTCCCTCGCACGCTTGCCTTCTCTTAGAATGTAGCTCGTTAGTCTTACTGACCAGTGGTTCTCTTGCTTCAGAGCTACATGTCTAGTTAATGACTAATTCTTCTATATTTCCACTAAGATGGCCTTTACATGCATTCGGAATAGTTCTCCATAAAGACCAGCTGCCACAAATAAGCGCATAAACGCTTTCGCCGCCTCACGCGCAGGGTAAGGTCTCCGGAGGTGTTCCAGGAGCCACTCTTAACGAAATGAGTTTATCGAGTCACCTAAAGCACTTGAAGAGCTATTCCATGACCCCTGGGAAACGCGGACAGTTACGAAAAAGATTTTCAGAGGTACAACTGTTGCATGCGGGGTTGTTTACCATTCTGATCCGTAATGAATACGTTTTTTGAAGGCGTGTTCAAGCCGCAAATGGTACTGATATTTCACCTTAGGCAGATATGTTCCTGATAGGGTGGTGCGAATATTCGAGTTCCGAAGTGGAATCGAATAATATCTGATTGAATCGAATTGCTCTTCCATGACGTTACTGCACATTCATATGTATTAGGATATCTGCAATTACATGCTTTGATTGATTTGTGGGGTTTAACGTCCCAAAACCACCATATGATTATGAGAGACGCCGTAGTGGAGGGCTCCGGAAATTTTTGACCACCTGGGGTTCTCTAACGTGCCCCCAAATCTGAGTACACGGGCCTACAACATTTCCGCCTCCATCGGAAATGCAGCCGCCGCAGCCGGGAATCGAACCCACGACCTGCGGGTCAGCAGCCGAGTACCTTATCCACTAGACCACCGCGGCGGGGCTGCAATTACATGCTACGCACTGTAATATTTTAAAAAATTATGGCGTTCTAAACTGTGTTCATATAGCATGTTATGTGCATAATATATTGTGAAGATGGTCAGTGTCTTGTATATATGTTACCCAATTATGTGGCTTTAGTCTCAAACCAGTAGAAACCATGTAATTAAATGAATAAATAAATAAATAAATAGGTCAATTACACTAATTGACAGTATTTGAAGTTTCGCATAAAGCGACAGGAGAAATATGCAAAACGCGACTAAGGCCATTGGTGCAACTTGGCAAAGGAGGAGCTGAGTAAAATTAACTGTCACTTCATAACAGTGGTGCTTTCGTTAAAATTTTCGCGAATATAATGGTTCAAAAGGCAGCTTACATTATGAAAGGGGACAGCTCACTTTATGAAATGCAAAACATTTGATAAATGCCCTCACATGGTAACTTGCAATATAGCAAAACTGGTATAGCCGGAGATCAGTGTGAGATGATCAGGATTCACAGGTCACGACATAAATAAATGAAACGCCTATCGCTTGCATAATGCGATCCTTTCACTCGATAACGCGTGGCACATACCTGAGCGCAGTTATTGTTAGGTGGGTATCCGCCACAGGTGATTCAAAGTTTCAATCAACAAAGCAACTGCCCACACACGTATTGAAAATTACGGCAGATTCTACGCACTGTGAGAACCGATAGGGAGGACTTCATTGATTTCTT
This sequence comes from Rhipicephalus microplus, assembly GCF_043290135.1. Lineage (NCBI taxonomy): Eukaryota > Metazoa > Arthropoda > Arachnida > Ixodida > Ixodidae > Rhipicephalus > Rhipicephalus microplus. The sequence continues at coordinate 100,915,436 of NC_134709.1, forward strand.
CTAACCAACATCCACAATTTCTAACAGCACTCTCCCTGCACCTCTCATCGCCGCGATCACGAAATGATCTGATAACGAGTCCTGTCAAGCTAATGGTACTCACTGATCACGTTGATGATCTGGTTTCAGAACTGTCAAGAAACCCACCCACACACGCACGCGGGCTCATGAAGCGTGCGTGTTTTCTCTGTCATAATGGACAAGTATAAGCACTACTGATCAGCTTACTGCTTCTGGTGCTGGTAATGAACACGTCACCATTGGCATACTTACGCAACTATACACAACTGGTCAATAACACACAAAAGTCTCTTCAACATATTAGTGTTTATACAACTTTTTCACATATCTTTAGCGTCATTTCGTAAGGTCTCGATCAATAAAAAAAAATTGTGCCACAGTCATCTTCCAGCCGCGTGCTTCGCATAACATCAATGTTTACGGTACGTCGAATTTGCTCAATTTTTTTTTCAACTAGATCGTCCTTTCCGTGAGTAATGGCTCCCACAAGAAAGGCCAGGGAATAGTCTGGGAGACTTTCGAACTGCTAGCGTGAAAATATAACCAACACTGCTATAGGTCTTTTCTCATCGTTTTAAGTTCAGGAGGTCCAAATCCGACTACAGAACCTCCTTCTGAATACTGAGTTGTGATAACTTGATTTCAATAAATGAAAGAATGAGCTTTATTTAAATACCGGCAGATGTGGAAAAAAATGTCTGATCATAATCGATGGAGGGTGGGATGGGACAGCGATTAATCCCCTCTCCCCCCACCTCACCCGAAAGAACTTGACTGACTTTAAATGAAGTCTACTCATTCATTCTGATTCTAGGCACAACGAGCGCCATAGTCAAAAGGTTCAAAAATACTTCATTGAGCTCCTAATCCAATATAAAGGATGATCCTTTAAAATACCGGAAATAGCATGGCGCTGCACTTATCCAGGTGTCACCAAAATCCCTTTGTGGCGCCTTGCCACCCTATTATTGAGGTGCGCAGGCAGCCCCTGTTTTTACGTGCAGGAAACAACCTAACATCATGGAGAGAGTCTGAAGTAAGGTCACGTGGAACAGCTTGTGTTTCTGCATAATAATCTGCAGCTGTTCGTTAATGTTGAGTCAACGTGTCATGTGCGTGACGACCTGAGTAGATTTGCATTCTTTGTTCAATAAAAGATTTTATTATTCGACATTCCATGCGTCATTTAATCTTTATGGCCACCATTCTATACCGATTCGACCCCAGATAAAATCACATCATTGTGCACTAATATTTCGTGCCGGAAGGCGCACATTGATGGCAAATGGAAGGCGGATGGGCATTGAAAAATTCCGTCAAGTTCCACGGTGGCTGGGTGAGTTCACTAGTTCACTTGCTAGTCAACGAAGCCTTGCAGCTGTGTCCGTTCCGGAAAGCGTCAAGTCGAATCTCAATTAACGGATTATAGCCACAGGGCTACCAAACAGCTCATTACATTTGATATTCGTTGTAACAGCCGAGATAAAAAAAAAAACGGGCTCTTAGAATATGGCGATCTGGCACGCGCGAGAATCCTATACACCAGAATAAATCGTTCCAGGCTTCAACTAAATTCACCAGAGCATTGAATGATATGTGGGGTATAATACAGAAACAACCATATGATCATGAGAGACGTCGTAGTGGAGGGCCCCGAAATTTCGACCACCTGGAGTTATTTACTGTGCACCCAAATCGGAGCAGATGGGCCTACACCATTTTCGCCTCCATAAAAAATGCAGCCGCCGAAGCCGGGATTTGATCCAGCGACCCCGTGGGTCCGCAGCCGAGTACCTTAGCCACTAGACCACCGAGCATCAGAAAGTGAGATTGCTACAAAACAAGGTTGTCTTGGGAAGGATGGCAAGCGTTCACCTTGATTTGAAGAAGGATGTGGTCTTCATTTGGAGGCTTTTCGGAGAGAATCATAACCACGTTGTAACGATAAAACCGGCAGGGAATTTCCCTTTCGCGCTAAGCGAAATCCTTGATGTTGACGGCCCATTAACATTGGAAATGAACGGGACAATCATGTGCAAAGAGGACTGTCTTCCAATCAGTTTTAGCTAACTTCCTGTAGGTCAGCGCTATTGGCCTCTGTTTGAGCCGCCTCTTTCCAGACTTTTTACGCATTGGTAACATCTCGCAATACATTCATACAAACTTGCCCAAGTGTCAAAATACCTTTCAAACACTTTAAAGGGACACTAAAGAGCTCAAAATGATTGTTCGCGAATCAGTAAAGTACGATTTCGTAATCACAAAAACACCCCTCTTAGCGCGAGACTACGCTCGGTAAGCGAGACAATGCGTGAAAAGAAAAGATGGGTGGAGACGCCACCTGGAGATTCCTGCACAAAACACGGTGACGTCATAGTTCTGAAAGCGTCTACTGTTCCGTACGCTGCTTCTAATATGAATGACATACATTGTCATCTGTGGGCACCTTAGGCATATCTTACGAAGTTTCAGAAAACTTCATCGAGCCAATGTCACAGAAATATAAAAACAGACATTTAGAAATTTTTTTTTGTAATTGAGAAATTCATAAATGAAACCTTGACTTTCTCCGCCTATAATAACCCTATGATAATAAAACAAACGTCATTATAATTATCAGGGTGCAATTTGTCCATATAAATTAGGTCTTTCTCTATCTTAAGTGCCTCTTAAAGATATATGTTAAAGAATATTCCCTCAGCAGTTGCGACGTCTCTGAGCGTTGCGCACCTTCGTTGACATTCAATTTCGCCGGGCCCTGAGTCAACTTTTTCATTACGCAGAGCTGCGCTTACTCTCAACTATGGATAGTTTATTGTGCAAGAGAAGGAGTAATTCTGTACGTACGCTGGAAGAATAGGGCGGAATCAAGCGCACCAACCAAACAAGATCGCTTAAAAGAAGCCACCTTGCCAGCAAATTGTTTTCGCGTCGCCTATTGCTCTCCCCTGCAGTGCTTTTAACCGGCATCACGCTCACGCTACTGATTCTGTGATAGTATGACGCAAGAAGCCAGAGAGCAAAGATGCCAAGGGGAAAAAAGAGGGGGGGATGGGGACGGGAAGGATAAAACCAATGAGTCGCTGCCGATAAGCGGCCAAAAGTGGTTGCCAAAAAAGGTCCCGCCCGAAGATGTCTGGCTTCTTTTGTGGATCCTGTCATTGTCGTCGACAAATCAAGACAGTAGCAAGCGTCCCTATCTGCCACTTGAGTCACTCGCACAAAAGAAAGGCACCGGGAAGAAGTGGTTGATCTTGATAGAAAACGACTCCGCGTGCCTTTTGTTCGTCGCGATTCACTCTCGCAACTCTTCTTCGGCTCTGCCCCAGTCGTGGCTGTGAAGCCGACAAAACAGCACCCCCTCCCCGACCCTCTGCATTCAACTTTTCTCGACATCTCAGTATGCGGTAAGCGACGGTGTGCCGCTTCGCTGACCGTTTCTTGCGTGGGCGTGCTTTCAGTGCGAAGCACTTTCTGGCTTGTCGGCGTCTAATGTCACCTACAGAATAGAGAACCGATTTAGAAAAGGGAAACTGTTGTCTTGACAATGGTACGAAAGATAAGCAGCGGTAGCACACAAAACTGCCGAGGGCACCCAAAAGACAGGGCTGCGCAAACAGGAAGCGGAAAAAAAAATGGTCCTTTTTGTTTTTTTTAGTAGAAAAAAAGCAAATGGCCACTATTTTTATTCCGCAACAGTAGCGCATGCGCATACACGAGTTCCTCGGCTGGTTCTTCATTTGATGAATATCTTGTTAAAACAGAAGTAAACAAAACAGGCCGCGACTGATATTTGGGGTTTAACGTCCCAAAACCACCATATGATTATGAGGGACGCCGTAGTGGAGGGCTCCGGAAATTTCAACCACTTGGGGTTCTTTAACGTGCACCCAAATTTGGGCACATGGGCCTACAATATTTTAACCTATAGCAGTGAAAATTCAGTGGTCACAGCCGGAATTCGATCGCGCGACCTGCGGGCCAGCAGCCGAGTACCTTAGCCACTAGAAAGAACGCCGCGGCGGGGCAAAAAGACCGGAACTCGCGTAGGGCTACGGGTGTATCGTTTTCTTCCGCCCACATGTTTTAAGCGCGTTGATGCGTCCAGCAAGCAGCACGCGAACGCACATTTCGGGACGCAGTACCTGTGCATACAAAGGTTACTTAGAACACAAAGGCATCTTATATTGACAGCTGGCACCAGTAAACACAATTCGCGACTGAGTGCGGGGAACAATACTTATTGACAGCAATCATGTGTAAATGCCAAAAATCATCTATCGTGTTAGAAGCATTATCGAGAGTTCGCAAATGGCACACCTTCATGTTTACGCAATAATTTTTTGCAGACTAGTTGGTTCATTCTTGAAAAATTGAATTGCTGCACAAACTTGAAGAAAAACAAGGGAGACAGGAAAGAGCGCAGTTTCCTGTCTGCGCTCTTTCCTGTCTCCATTGTTTTTCTTCAAGTTTGTGCAGCAATTCAATTTTTCATGTTTACAGGTGAAATGAACAAAAAAGCGTGTGCCGCTTGTACAGGAACTATCATTACAAAACAAATGTAAAAATCACCATTAGGTGCGCAGCGACTGTTTCAAAATTTAGCTCTTGCTTTCGCCGAGCATGGATGAACACTTTTCTTTATATTGCATTACGACATGGAGTAGTCAAGCTGAGGACAAAGGAACGTGGGGGTTTTTGCAAGAAAACCATGTTGGAGCGAACTTTGAGAGAAGCGCGAGCATTCGAACATGCGTAGGAACAGTTTGCACGTGTGCGTAACACTTACAGCGTTAAGAAGGTTTCAGAGTGAAATCACCGACAAAATATAACAGATATGCGCTCATTGACAAAACTAATCTGCCTGTCATTGCCGTGTAACTTGAAAAAATTGATGCCTTGCCGGTACGACAGTCCCTGTGGCACCATACAGTGGTACAGCAACTACCTACTGCTGCAGTAACTTAAGTAAGCGAATAAGAAAATCATAGGAAGAAAACGAAATGACGACGACCACGCAAGACATCGAATGTAAACTAATTGCGCATACGCGCATCACCTGCTCCTACCGAACAGTGGCGGCGCAGGTTTTCAGCCTCGTCACTGTCACCGATAAAAGAGTTCAGAGTAGAAGTCAGATGGCAGAGTGATGTCGAATGTGTGATTGTATTTAAAGTGATCTCTAAACAAGTTTAGTGCTCACACGTGCTGCGCGAAACGCCCAATTAAAATGTTAACTTTCGGCTGTGTAGAAAAAAAGCAGTTTTCTTGCGAAAATGGTGGTTTTCTTTGCTTTAAATTATGTGCTTACTACGGTGCCTCTAGCGGAGTTTTTGGCATCCATGAGGGCAGTTTTGTACGGAGCTACTATCGTTTCGCTTTAGCTGTGACGGGGCAGATTTTTTTTCGCCTCTCTTCGGTGAGGGGTGGAATGAAAGCTTTCCCAGGCCTGATATCACCACGATGTGTGATTCAGTCACAGTCCATCATGAACGGGTGTGCACCACGAATATTTAGAAATATATCACTACTCGTCAGCGGCCCACGAAATATGAAGAAGGGAGCAGTTAGTGCAGCAAATAGCTTATGCCGTTTCTGTAGCTGATATACTCTTCCCTACATGTCGTAAGAAACTGTAACTTAGCATGTAACAGAGAAAAAAAAAGGAGAAGGCGGAAAGGTCCCATTAGGGTGAGTTTAATTCCGAAGAAATGTTTCGAAGACTTCAGAGGAGCGGAAACACCCTTTCCTACCCACTTCACGTATCCCCAGTTTCTTTTTAGTTTTCGATGAAGCAAACTAATTGCCTATGCACTAAAAGGCAGAGGTGGTGAGGCAGTGTCTTCCCCCCCCCCCCCTTCTTCTCACATGAAGGAGTACGAACATGGTTTTTCAGCATCGGACAATTTTTGCTTCTTTCTTTAGCCTTTAGTGTTGACGCTCTTTGCACACTGCAGCTTGGGAGCACGTATGAAATATTACAGTTGAATCGTGAAGTCTTCGTCGCTCAACATCTGCTAAAGAATCCCACCACGAGGGACATTATCATGACAGGTTAACAAAGTCCACTGGGTTTGCCTCATAAATACGGACCAAATATCTGTCGGAGCCATTGGATGGTTGTCGATACCCCGTTCGTTGTTAACGTGCAACAGGTACAGCTAACAGCGAACTGCGGAGTGCTGTGAAGACATCAAGAGCTGCCGTCTTTACGTCACTTACAGCTACTTCATACTGTTTTTAATCGTCGTTGTGATACAACTCCGTCAATATCGAAAGCAAAAGTGTGTATTTAAAAAAGGAGAATTAACATCATGATAAATACGTTCCGAGCAACCATGGTGCCATTTTTAGCCCTCTAGAAACCAATACTTTCGTTAAGAGCAACAATTCAAAACCTTTATCTCGTCAGTTTTAATTACGCATGGGAATGTCTGTGCATGCTGCTTGACAATAACGGCAACTGACGACCCCTGACGTAGAACTGAAGAGCATTGCCGCACTTACCCCCAGGACGACGAGGACGAATGCAAGGTCGTTGCGAGAAGCACGACATCGCTATATTGTTTTTTCATCCATCGTGAAGTGTCTTTCTAACTAGAAGATGACGGAAAATGGCGTGGAAACAAAAAAAAAAGTGGACAATTAAGCGAAAGCTTGAGAACAAATGATAACAAAAAAATATATCCCGTTTAAAATGGCACTCACGTTTTATATTAGATAGTTTTTTCTCCTTTCTGTCTCCAGAACATGCGCAATAAACTTTGACTTCTGCTTCGTATAACATACCAGACTTTTTTGCACTTTGCATATTTCTTTTATTGCATTTCATTTGGTACCTACAACACCCACCGAAACATGAATGGGGGCGGGGGGTAGAGAAAAAGTGAACCAGAAAATTGCAGGTTTACATAAATTGTGGAACAAAATAGAAGATGTAGATTACTCTACGCCAACACAAAGATGCAACTGCATCAAACACAGCAACGTCGCAAATATATGCATTTCGCAAACAAGCTGAAAATAGCAGAAAGCAGGATGATAATAGTTATTCACAATGCCAAAAATAGTTACAACAAAGAGTGGTAGAGGTAAATGGTACGCACAGTACCAGTACAGTAAACAGTAGAAGATGCAAGGTAAGCACAATCAGAAACAAAATGGCTTACGATTGGGATATAGTAAATATCGTGGGGACTGCCAGGCGCTCATACGATATTTGAAATAAATATCTTAAACCCAATTTTTTGCGCATTTCAGACACTTTGTGGGTCCGTCCATCCATCCGTCGGTCCGTCCGTTCATCCATCCATCCATCCATCCATCCATCCATCCATCCATCCATCCATCCATCCATCCATCCATCCATCCATCCATCCATCCATCCATCCATCCATCCATCCATCCATCCATGGTCACAACCCCGATGGTCACAGCTCGTGTCTGTACGTTGTTTTCTGTCTATAATGTGGCCCAGCGATAATCAATTCAGTTCTCGTTTCTACTGCATTGCGTCACTTCCCTAATCTCACCGACAAAGGCCCCAATATCGCCAACTCTGAAAGTGTTCATAGACTTTATCAGGAAGTGCCACGCCTAAGCATCGGTAACCCTCTATCACGAGCTCCAATATAAATGACTTGTCCTTCATCACTCATATGGGTACAGCGGACCACGTCAAGAACACATAAGAGACACACACACAGTGCTAACTTGCCATGATTTATCGATCTGCTGTTGTATTGATAGCATGTGCGATCGCAAATAAAACATTAGTTGCAAGTTGGCGCTGTGTTTGTGCTGTCTCTCTTATGCGTCCCTGCCGTGGTGCGCTATACCCATATGAATGATGAACCCGAACCAACTAGCCCAGCAAAGTGCCTAAGTGATTTGTCATCTTTACAAGTAAGGTCTTCTAGCTTTTCCGAAATTTGGTGGAATCACTGTATACGCCAGCAAACAAGTTTTGGTAATATGTGATACGCTTATGAATATTATGAGAGCCGAGCTTACTTCTTTTTCGCATACTGTTTATATAATGAAATGTTCGTTTTTAATAAAAAATAAATAGCTTATCATTCTTTTTAAAAGGCCCGAATCTATCTGTGGTTTCGGAGACCGACGGTGTTTTAAAGTCTCTGCATAGAAAATGCTATGTCATAAAGGCCTTTGGTAACGTCCATCACGAAGTTCCAGTTATTACCTTCTTCTAAATGTTGAAAAACTACAATCGTTTGGGCAGTCATTACACTGCACGTGTTGGACGTATTCTGTCGATTTTGGTTTTGTCTAGAGTCCTATCTACTGGTCTTCAGCACTACTATCAGCCTTACCTGTATTCACATTTACTCATACATTTATTCCAAAGCAGTGTCGTTTGTATGACATTTGAATATTTATTGATAAAAGGTGCTAGTTACGTAGGGATGTGCCTTGACCACAACCCCCCCCCCCCCCCCCACACACACTATTTCGCCAACTCTTCCAGAGCAGTTCTTGATAAATATATCGTATGTTGTCCTCTCTTTCAGTAAAAAAAGACCTAACAAGTTTTCAGGCACTAATAACTTGTATTTGAAGGTTGTACATGAAAACGCGTTGAAAAAAACCACGCATAACATGGGATAATGGTGTTAAAGCGCAGTGACACCATGAATGAACAAGCTAATCATGAGACAACAAAATCTTGAGTCGACCCACTAGAGCACTCCTTCAGACTTAGATCAAGCCGTGAATCTGAATCTGAGTGAGTTCGCGTGAGTTATGTTTCGTTGAATCTGAGTGAGTCCGGTTGAAGAAAATGTTCGTGAGTATGAGCCCGACTGAGTCCGGCCAAAACCAGTTTTAATGAGACTGAGTCTGTGTGAGCCTTCAGCGAAAAAAAATTTATTTCATGAGTGAGCCTGCGTGAGCTTCAGAAGTTTTGCCGACGTATGGTCTGGACAAGAGTGCCGTGAAAAAGGCAAAGGAAAGAAAGTGGTCTCTTACATGTGCTTTCGGTACACCTGCGTCACATTCCCGTGGCTGATCGGTTTTAAACCACATAGGCCGAGTAGGGTTTCAGATTTATATGTAATTTTGTTATTGTGTTAATTACACCTAAAAAATAAAAACTGTCAAGAGTGAGGCATTGCTGTTTGATGTAGCTGATAACAAATCTATATTAAGGTCGTCACAGAATATCGCAGGCATACCAGACTGACAAAATTATACTGGAAGACGTTCAAGATAATTAAGAAACGCTGCAGCAGCACAAGAAGGGGGTTTGTACATATGAAGAATAACTGTGCTATTGCATTTGATAACTAGATATTTGTAGTATAAATAAATTTCGGATATTTTGAGGTAGTTTCATATCGAAGTGAGTTTATTTTAAATAGCTAGACCAACTCCCATGCTTCTTTCACGCGATATCAGAATACATTTATATTAACTAAATGATAAATTGGAACTGTCACTTTTTCATGTAGAAGCAGATCTCTGTGAACGTTAAAATGCGGAAATCTTGTTCGAGCGTATCCATAAAAGGCTTACAGATTGCTCAAGGCTTAGACTTCAAGCATTTGGATTTAACAAAGACAGGTGTTTCACGTTTCGTTTACGTTTTGATGGCTGAGAAGAACAAGGTTCTTAATAGTGATGCGATTGTGTGGATAAAGCTTGGAGCTAAGTCGGCCAAGTGAACCAAAAAAAGGCCACTCTTACGAGTTAGCACAACACTTCGAGATCTTCAGCTGTTCATATTTAACGATTTGATGACGCGAGCTTCGTTGGATAAACATTTTACCATTTCTAACTCCTCCAAAAAACTCGTAATCCAGTTATCGCGCTTTACACTTCAACTGTCAGAACAATTTGTTATTACAGTGAAAGCTGTTATGCGATACAAATAAGGGTCGCGTGCGCTTTAGTTGTCTGCCACCGCTGCCACCGCAGGTTGTCGTAACCACTATCGCGCAAAATAAAAGAATAAACTAAAAACACCTACGACACAACGGGATTTGAACCAAGGTCCCCAGTGTACCAGCCCAGCATTCTACCACTGAGCCACGCCGCTGCGTTCTTTTTTTACTTTAATGCATGGAGTATGGCCATCAAATAGGGCCAATAATGTGAAAAATGGGCGGGTTTATCAAACTCGTCTTGCCCTGCTCTTTTCGGAAGGATGTGGGTAGCTCCTACATCCGATTCTGACAGCGTAGGGCAGCTTCAAGTCATTTGCCAGCATGTTGAATGTTTGGAGAACATTCGCATTTATTTATTGCGGAAGCCCGTGCATTTCTAGACGTAGTCGTCTGCTGCATTGGTTTAGACCATCGATTTCTTGTTGTCAATTTCCTGCGCTTCCGTGCGTTCTTCAAGCTTTCTGAACGACGTTTTTTAGCGGTCTGTACTTGTACCCTGTTTCTTCATTTGAGCCATTGATTACCCTATTATACTTGTTGGACATTGCTTGTACAGGCTTTTCTATGACACAAACTTTGGTAACAATTTGTTAAAGTGCGTCAGCTTCCTCTTTATTTGGTGCAGTAGGTCGAGTTTTTCATGCGTATATACCAGAAAGTTTTTTCGCGAAGTCTGCTCGACGACCCATCATAACTTTTGCATTACTCTCGTCACCTCGAGCACTTGAGGTCCCAGAAGTCAGACATTCCAAGACGTCATGGCTTCTGATGATTTCTTTTTGCATGCGTTCTCTGTAACTGCTGAGCAAGAACCAAGATGGCAGTCGTAATTGCACTCGGAACATTATAAATGCACTTTATCACTTTGAATAGACTGGTCACAAATGACGTCATTGTTTGTGATTTCACCAAGCAGCAGTGCCGACGAGGTCTTTCGGTAACAATTAAACAAAGTAAAAAAATAAGATAAGCACCAACCTGGAAGTTGGAAGACTGTCTCGTTGGAAATCGCGCGAACAAGTTACTCGGTACCACTGCAGTTGCGCATGTGTGAATTTGCGCACGATATTCACTGCTTTCGAAGACGGTTCTTGACGACCGTAAGTCATCACGTGGTCTCTTGGTAGTCACGTGTTCATCCGTATTTTACCAGATAAAATGTGTTTAAACATTTTATTGCACACAAAGTGAGCGGAATAGGGCGTGCTGGTTATTGATAATGTTGTGTGCGCCAGATTTACGTATAGGATCAACCGATGCCATTTTCAAATCAGCCTATAGAGAGCTGTGGTTGAAGGGCTTTTCAAATACAAGGAAGAAGGAGCATGACAATAATTTTAGGTCTGGTGGTCTTTTGCTGCCTATTTTCAGACAGGGTGGCTGTCGTCCCACGCGACTATGTTCTGCTGAAAGGGTGCCGGGCCAGAAGTGCACTTGTACTTATTTAATCAGTGGATGCCTGACAGCAGCCATTCTCTGCCTCGTAAAGCAGTGGCGGATGTTCAACTATTTCACCATGGCTGTGGTGGGTTGAGGTACACCCAGGAATCTCAACAGAACCTTACGGAACGTACTTCCAAACTTTTCTACATATAGCGTCACTATAACGACAGGGCAGGCCCGGATTCACTCAAATATCCCTATGACACATATATTCAGTAATACGACATAAAATTCAAAACAACGCAATGCCGAAATTCGACGCCGTCAGCGGTCTCTCGCATCGGATTGCTTGCGCTCAACAGTTATACGGGATACGGCATGAAATCAGCAGGATAAGAACTGTGAATTTTCAGAAAGGGAACCTGCACTAACCTGCACGAGAAGCAGATCACGCGTGAACGTCATTGCTTCCACGCACCAGAGATGCACTGCCATCTACTTCCTCTTGTGGGTCGGTGATAGGTGCTATAAACAGAGGTTCTTTGACTTGTACTGGACCCGTGCCGCTTTCAACTGCAGTGGGTGTTTCCGGTACACGATCGGTGTCTCTTGTTCTTTACTTCAAATGCATTTCAGAAGTATTTCGCACTATTAAAACTTTGTCTTTGGTTGTTCTTGTGTCATAAATATCCTATGTGCATGAATATTTTTGCATACTCTTGGCCGGTTCTTTCTTTTTTTGTGGCGCTTCATTTATCGTTTCGTTTTTTAGTACGTCAAGTGTCGCAAGCGACATTACATGAAGGGACTATCGCCGAGACCATCATGTTCAATACCAGTACTACTGAAACTAATTATTTATCACTACTGCTTAAACAAATTAATTACTGCGTATTTGACAGCTTCTTATATATATGATACATGAATGCTGTTTACGCATATTGTACTTGAGAGTGCCACTGAAATGGACGTTTTGTGAGGCCCCCCTTACACAATGCTTAAACGGAAACTTGTAGGTATCCTTAAATAAATAAATAAATCAAACTAACTAAATAAATAGGTACATAAAACTTAAATAGATTTTGTCCCTACCCGCCCTCCACACATGATACGCTTTGTGCGCTAATAAAAAGCACAAAGCGTATCATGTGTGGAGGGGGGCACCTACGCGGACGAAGCAGGGATGAAACGAGCCGGCCATATCTGCAACACAAAGGGTACAGTGGGCAACCCTCATTTTTGGAAAGATGGAGCGTCGTGCTCGGAAGCGCGCGTGTGACATCCCCAGTTGTAGATAAGCCACATCTCAGCATGCGCGGGGCTAACGACACACCCACCTTATTTTTTTAGCCTTTTGTACCACCGCAGAAGAAACAAGCCGTTGTTTGCGTCTAACCTTGCAATGAATCACAAGCATAGAGACGTATCAAATAGCCCCCATCGTCGCCTTATTTGCTGAATGTCAAGGTGTTGCATACAAAATTGTTCTCTCTTGCAGGCGCTGTTACATCGATCAATTGGGGTGGTGAACTAATGACCGCGTGTGCGTGCATTCGAACAAGGTTCAAAACAAACTAGAGGCACTAAGTCTGAAAAAGAAATGACAAAATTGATGATGAGGCCCCGGAGACAACCAATGGAAATGCGGTTGTCACTCTTCTTTTAAAGCAGTGGTCCACACGTTCTTCAAAACAAAACAAAATGTCGTTCTTCGTTCCTGCTCAGTTTTGTAACGAGTTGTCGTTGCAAGCTGAGTAAATGCAAAAGGAACTCGTTACAATTACATTTCAAATTTGGGAACGATACATCAACGCTTACTATGAGTTTTTAATAAGAATGTAGAGTTAGGTAATCCTGAGGCGGATTCAAATGAACAAATTAAACCTGGTATCAAGCTACACATATTACACGAATTTAACATAGCCGATAGGAATTGATGCGTACGTAAAATGAACCAAAATAAACGCTCCTGGACAATCTTTCCAACGACCACAAGCCTCACTATACAGACATGTATAACTGCAACTTTCGTGCTCAGCAATTTTAGGTTCCGAAAATGCGTCCCTTTTCATGCTGGTCTTCAAAAGCACCGTCGGTCAATGACACTTCAGATAGTCAGATAAACACCTCTACGAATGCACTGATATAGTTTAACACAGGAAAATGCATCTGAATGGACAATGCTTTAATGTTTCGTGAGTGCTGATTATATTATAAATAAAATATAATGACCGGGATGCAGATTTGCACCTTGATGTAGTACTCTGTTGGCATGCAGTCAAAAAATGTATTTCTGTATATTCTTTCTGTCTTTCTATCTTTTCACTTTTTCTTACGCTTTATTCTCTGTAGTTTCTCTTTTCTATATTTTCACCTTTTATTACCCTTTGTTCCCTCTACTTTTCTCTTCGTTTGCGTTTATAGCTTTTTATTTTCCTACATCTCTGTTTTTCTCTGTAGACATTCTCTCACCCATATCTTGTTCTTTCTTCCCTTTTCCCTATTTCTTTCCTTCTATCTCTCTATATACTGCTCATCCCTACGTCCTATCCGCCCTCCTCACGCTAGGTTCCCTTTACCGACCCCTTGACACACTATACCATACAAAGCTATGCTATGTACTGCTAGAGTGCGTGCGCGTTGCGTAGAAACGCATAAGCAATAATTCTCTCACCATGTCTCTTCATTAGTACAGTCACTCAGTTAAGACATGTATGCGATCAAATGGAGAGTCAGGCACAATGACACTTGCATTGGTGAGGTGCTTGTCTTTACTGCCATTCTAAGTGTACAATAGAAAGTGCCGTTACTTCGCACCTTAACTCTAGAGATAAATGCGAATTCTTGAGCACATTTTGTTAATTGTTGGGTTGCGATACGAGTAGATTAAACATGCTTAGTCTCTGTCTGCGTTTACTTCTAGCTACATTAGTGATCAGCACCTGCCCCCTCGAGCTCAAAGATTGAAAGAAAAGGCAAAAGATCACAACAAATATTGGTAACATTATTAAATCACGCAGAAGGAGGGTTTCGGACTCTGAGCTCCATCTTACCAGTTTCTTACCGGCGAAAACAAACCCACAAGCAATAGTTCCCACCTTATGACCATATGGGGGCCGCCATCTTCTGTGGGACCAAGCCACTTTGAGGACAACGAGTCATATCTCGGCTTTTACACACCCCAGGACGACAAATCAGGTCTCAATTGAGTCGTTAAAATCCGGAGATAGCCGTAGAAAAAACCGCGAGCGCCCAATTAAACTGAGAGCGTCAAAAGAGACCTATTCAGAAGACACACTCAGTGTTGCCGGACTGCTGTCACTGTTTGAGCTGGGTTTGGCGAAACAGCTTCCACAGTGAATTAAGCCCACCGGAACTGCTCCTCCACCTCTTAGCCAATAAGCACAGATTATTCCAACTGCGGGAGCGGGAGCGGCCGCGTCAGCAGCACAGGTAAGTGAGTTCTGCACATATCTTAAAAAAAAACGCGCGTTGATGGAACTGCATTAAGAGGCCTGAGGTGTGGCCTCACCGGTAACCACCGCCGGGAACGCACTCCCTCACCAGAGAAGGATTGGCCACCCTGGTGCAGTATATGGCCACTACCTCCCACATGCATACGCCAAATAACTCACGGCCCTCAGTCCTCAACAGCTGCGAAGCAACTGACTACGGCGGCGGTCAGATCTGCAACGCAGCAGAGGGTGCTAAGAATCTCTGGACTACAGGCCGCCATTGGAACCTGAACTTGGCAACGTTTAACGCTAGAACCTTATCTAGTGAGGGAAGTCTAGATGTACTATTCGAGGAGCTAGAGGGTGTTAAATGGGATATAATAGGGCTCAGTGAGGTAAGGAGGACAGATGAGGCCTATACGGTGCTACAGAATGGGCACGTCCTTTGCTATCGGGGCTTGGCAGACAGAAGAGAACGGGGAGTGGGGTTCCTAATTCACAGAAACATAGCTGGCAACATAGAGGAATAATATAGCATTAATGAAAGGGTGGTAGGTATTGTAATTAAACTGAATAAAAGATACAAGATGAAGGTAGTACAGGCTTACGCGCCTACATCCAGCCATGATGACGACTCAGTTGAAAGCTTCTATGAAGACGTGGAATCGACAATGAGTAAGGTAAAAACACAGTATACTATAGTGATGGGCGACTTTAATGCAAAGGTAGGGAAGAAGCAGGCTGGAGACCAGGCAGTAGGAGATTACGGCATCGGCACTCAAAACGCCAGAGTAGAGCTACTAGTAGAATTCGCAGAACGCAATAATTTGCGGATTTTGAATACCTTCTACCGAAAACGAGAAAACCGCAAGTGGACATGGAGGAGCCTTAATGGCGAAAATAGGAACGAAGTAGACTTTATGATGACTGCACATTCAGGAATCATGCAGGATGTGGAAGTGGTTGGCAAGGTACGATGCAGTGACCATAGAATGGTACGGTCTCGAATTCGCCTAGACCTGGAGAAGGAACGACAGAAACTGATACGCAAGAAGCCAATCAACGAGCTAGCACTGAGAGGGAAAGTACAGGAATTCAGAGTGTCGCTGCAGAACAGGTACTCGGCTCTTAGTGAGGAAACCAACCTTAGCGTAGATAGAATGGATGATAATCTGACGAGTATCATTACGGAGTGTGCAGTGGAAGTTGGAGGCAGGGAAGTTAGACAGGACACTGGCAAGCTTTCCCAGGAAACGAAGAACCTAATTAAGAAGCGTCAAATCATGAAAGTGTCAAGTACAACAGACGAAATAGAACTGGCAGAGCTTTCGAAGTTGATTAATAGACGTAAAGTATGCGATGTAAGAAGGTATAACATGGAGAGAATTGAACACGCTCTGAAAAACGGAGGAAGCTTCAAAGCAGTGAAGAGGAAACTCGGTATAGGCAAAAGTCGGATATATGCACTAAGGGACAAAGAAGGCAAAATAACTACCAATATGGATAGGATGATTAAAGGCCCCGCCGCGGTGGTCTAGTGGCTAAGGTACTCGGCTGCTGACCCGCAGGTCGCGGGTTCGATTCCCGGCTGCGGCGGCTGCATTTCCGATGGAGGCGGAAATGTTGTAGGCCCGTGTACTCAGATTTGGGTGCACGTTAAAGAACCCCAGGTGGTCAAAATTTGCGGAGCCCTCCACTACGGCGTCTCTCACAATCAAATGTTGGTTTTGGGACGTTAAACCCCACAAATCAATCAATCGATAGGATGATTGAAATAGTGGAGGAGTTTTACAGAAATATGTACAGTAGCCGCGACAACCACGACCTTAATACTATAAGAACTAGCAGTAACCCAGATGACACCCCGCCAGTAATGATAGAAGAAGTCAGAAAAGCTCTGGGAGAGCATGCAAAGAGGCAAAGCTGCTGGTGATGATCAGGTAACATCTGATCTGCTGAAAGATGGAGGTCAGATTGTGTTAGAAAAACTAGCCACCCTGTTTACGAGGTGTCTCGTGACGGGAAGAGTACCAGAGTCTTGGAAGAACGCTAACATCATCCTAATACATAAGAAAGGAGATGACAAGGACTTGAAGAATTACAGGCCGATAAGCTTGCTCTCTGTAGTGTACAAGATATTTACAAAGGTAATTGCTAACGGAGTAAAGAAAACATTAGAGTTCAATCAACCAAAGGAATAAGCAGGATTTCGAACAGGCTACTCAACAATTGACCACATTCATACAATCAATCAGGTAATATAGAAATGCTCAGAGTATAACCAACCACTATACTTAGCCTTCATAGATTACGAGAAGGCGTTTGATTCAGTAGAAATATCAGCCGTAATGCAGACACTGCGGAATCAGGGCGTAGATGAAGTATATATAAACATTCTGGAAGAAATCTACAGGGGACCAACTGTTACCATAGTGCTTCATAAAGAAAGCAACAGAATACCAATCAAGAAGGGTGTAAGGCAGGGGGACACAATCTCCCCAATGCTACTTACCGCGTGCTTACAGGAGGTTTTCAGAAGCCTAGAATGGGAACAGTTAGGGATAAGAGTTAATGGAGAATACCTTAGAAACCTGCGCTTCGCCGATGACATTGCATTGCTGAGTAACTCAGGGGACGAATTGCAACTCATGATTACGGAGTTACACAAGGAGAGCAGAAAGGTGGGTCTTAAAATTAATCTACAGAAAACAAAAGTAATGTACAACAACCTCCGAAAGGAACAGCGCTTCGAGATAGGTAATAGTGCACTTGAAGTTGTAAAGGACTATGTCTACTTAGGGCAAGTAATAACCGCAGAGCCTAACCACGAGATTGAAGTAACTAGAAGAATAAGAATGGGGTGGAGCACATTCGGCAAGCACTCTCAAATTATGACAGGTAGATTGCCATTATCCCTTAAGAGGAAGGTATATAACAGCTGTATCTTGCCGGTATTTAGCTACGGAGCAGAAACCTGGAGACTCACAAAGAGGGTTCAGCTTAAATTGAGGACGACGCAGTGAGCAATGGAAAGAAAAATGGTAGGTGTAACCTTGGGAGACAAGAAGAGAGCGCAGTGGATTAGGGGACAAACGGGGGTTAAGGATATCATAGTTTAAATAAAAAAGAGGAAATGGACATGGGCCAGGCATGTAGTGCGTAGACAGGATAACCGCTGGTCATTAAGAGTAACTAACTGGATTCCCTGAGAAGGAAAGCGGGTTAGGGGGAGACAGAAGGTCAGGTGGGCAGATCAAATTAAGAAGTTTTGCGGGTATAAATTGGCAGCAGCAAGCACAAGACCGGGTTAACTGGCGGAACATGGGAGAGGCCTTTGTCCTGCAGTGGACGTAGCCAGGCTGATGATGACGATGATGATGATGACATTAGTGATGTTGAAAAAAATTCCATTAAAGAAAGAAAACACTGGATAGCCGAGTGGTCACGACACTCCTCCCTAAGCATCGTGTATGGGCGTTGTCGAATCTCGCCTCGCCGACGAAATTGTTTTCGGCGAGAATTTTTCTCTTTTTTTTTCTCTACATATCTTGTTTCACTCCCTTTGCACTACTTCTCTCATTCATCAGAGCCATTGCATCCAACGCCGGACCATGTTCTGAGAGAAAAGCAGAGGATAAAGAGGAGGATAAAGAAAGAGCGCTCTGGTTCACCATGACGATAGCTTTATTTTCACGACACACGGGAAACCTTGAGCATGACAGCTCTGCTGTAAAATATGAAATGTTTGTCCTGCACGTGGTCAGTCTAGGCGTCTTTCGCCTTCCTGAACCCCCATTAGGTGCCTTGAAGTGAAAACCAGCATGCATCATAGTCACATGACCGGTGAGTGATGCATCGTTAGGGGCGAAAGTCCTTGCGGCATGGTTAGTGTGTCTGTTGTTTGTAGTGACCACTTCTCGTTTTAGTCCTTGGAATGTCTGCTGGAGGGCGGTATTTGTATATGATGTATATATGGTGAAAAGATGCGATATGGCGGTACTTGGCGTGTTCACCAGATGGACGGACGGATGGGTGGACAGACAGACAGACAGACAGACAGACAGACAGACAGACAGACAGACAGACAGATGCACAGATAGACAGATGGATTGAGGGATGGATGGACGCCACCAGCCGATTATTCACGGTTGATTGATTGATTGATCTGTAGGGTTGAACGTCCCAAAACCACCATATGATTATGAGAGACGCCGTAGTGGAAGGCTCCGGAAATTTCGACCACCTGGGGTTCTTTAACATGCACCCAAATCTGAGCACACGGGCCTACAACATTTCCGCTTCCATTGGAAAAGCAGCCGCCACAGCCGGGATTCGAACCCACGACCTGCGCGTCAGCAGCTGAGTGCCTTAGCCACTAGAACACCGCGGCGGGGCTTTATGTATGGTTTACCAATAAAATCCACCGAAGCTTCGCCCCACTCATCATCATTCACTCCGTGGATACGCTGTGATTATTTCACCTAACGTGGTCGCCCATCCACCCTATTCTGCATGGTGTGCTGTGCTGCAATTCTAGAACCGATTATTGGTTCTAAAAACGTTGGTACTGCGTGCGTGCGCCAGTCGAATACCGTGGAACGTTTACAAAAGGAACGCCACTCCTTCTGCCCTTCTCTCAAAAACGAAACGGGTTACCGTTACAGTTCCACCGATCCTGGAAAGAACGGTGGCCCTTCTCCACTCTTCCCGAAAGTAACTACTTCTTAGAACGTCTTTTACAGTATCTGAAAGATACCACTTACCTGTCGAAATACCCTTACAAAACGTGACCGGCCATCTAATTCCAGAAGCTTATCCTATACGCACCATAGCGGTAAGGCGCGTGCAAACTTCCCATCGATCGCCCTCCTTCCGAGGGAGGTGGCACTCATGTCCCGTTGGCAAACTCATTGCCTCTGCGCAGGCTGAGTATTCAATGGTCTGTTGACTAATTGCGATAGTGGTAAAGTATGTGAACGCTGACTCAAGGAATCAGCACATTTGATCTCTTGTCAGCACCTTTTAGCACGTCGTTACTTGTCTCGTATCTTAAGCGCCATTTTTCCATCGTGCTCATGAATGTTTAGTTTTCCCATACGATCACTTCATACTGTACCAATGAAATCACGTGAAGTCGACACAACAGAAAAAAAACGCAAGCATAGCACTATGGCCTAAGCTTCAATAAATTTTTTTTGCCTTTCCCTAATCATCTTCATCCAGCTGGCTTTAACTACACGTGACTATATTTAAAACTATCATTACTCACTGTATGACCAAATTTGTTCCGCAGGTTGCTAAAGTCACAAAAAAACACAACCCTTGGATCCCACGTGACATCATTCATACTAAACGTAAATTAAAAAGACTAAGAAAATCTAACAAATCAAGCCCAGTCTATGGGTTCCAAGAAAAAAAAATAGCTTGCTTGTCCTAGTCATTGAGGGTAAAAAGCCGTTGTGCCAAAGAGAACTTCTGCAGCACAACACTAAGTAAGCTTATAAGAGAGTCGCCCCAGAAGTTCTGGCAATATCTTGGTTCAGAAAACAACCTCCCTTCTGTCGTTTCAGCGGAGCAGAAATTATTGAAAGCTAATTCCTTTAACACTTACTTCCAGTCTCTCTTCACAGCTGACAATGGTAAACACACGTCGCTTCTGTTTCGGGGTAAAAACTTCAGTGCTTTAAGCTTGCCTCAACTGTCTGAGCCGGGTTTGCTATCACTTTTATTGAACATTGATGGGAATAAAGGTAGTGGACCCGACGGGATTCCCAATGCGTTTTAAAGCGTTACGCTGAATCTGTGGGTAAATACATTTTTCTTATATTTTCGAAATCGCTTAAGGATTGCCAGGTTCCATCGGAATGGAAAATTGCAAAAATTCTTCCCATTCACAAAAGTGGTGACTCGTCTTGTCCATCTAATTACAGACCAATTTCTATTACGTGTACTTCCTGCAAAGTGCTTGAGCATATTATTCTAAAGTCCCTTACCGAATACGTGGAAGAAAATGCTATTCTCCATTCCAATCAACACGGTTTTCGTCGCGGACTATCTACTGTCACACAGCTGGTTGAGACCTTGCATGACCTTGCCAATGGCATTAATAATCAATCGCAGATTGACGTAGTCTTTTTAGATTTGTCAAAAGCTTTTGACCGCGTTTCTCATCCCAAACTGATCCAAAAGCTAACCGGTATACTGGGAAACGGACCTATGACCAAGTGGATCGAACACTATTTGACCAACCGCTGCCAATTAGTTTAATATGGTGCACAAGTGTCTGACACGGTTCCAGTATTATCGGGAGTGCCCCAGGGTTCTGTTTTAGCTGACGTAAAAATCAGTTTGTTCGCAGATGATTGTATCCTGTACCAGCGAATAGACCAGGATCATTTAAAACTAGATGATTCGCTAAAAAAGGTCTAAACCCATGGTGTAGAAAGTGGCAAATGGAAATAAATGCCGAAAAAACTGTCGCCATGTCAATTACAAAGAAAAAAGCAAGAGCAAATTTTTTGTATTCGTTGGGAAATGTCCCACTTCGCAACGTCGCTGCCTGCAAATATCTAGGCATCTTGATATCGTCCGACTTAAATTGGACAGCGCATGTTGAACTTATTAAAAAGAAGGCACTTGGCAGGTTATTTTTTCTTAAGCGAACCCTTCCGTCATTCGACACCCCAAACAAAACTTTTAGCGTATACCATGCTTATCTGCCCAATTCTCAAATACGTGAGTGTGGCCTGGTTCCTCTTCACAAACAAACATGTAGCCGTGCTTGAAATAATACAACGCAAAGCAGTCCGTTTTATCTATACCGTTATAGGCGTACCGACTCACCTACTGCTCTTTTGATAAGAGCGGGTTCGCCCACCCTGGCGAGCCGCGCCAAGCATAGCCTGAGATTTTTGTATCTGGTGCTACACAACTCTTTGAAAATGAATCCGGCTAATTTTGTTAAGGTTAACAGTAAGCGCCAAACACGAAATAAACATTGTCACGCACTTGATGAGTATCCCTTCAAGAGCAATGTTTTTGGCCACTCTTTTCCGTGAGCCATACGCGCTTGGAATGCCCTGCACCCCACCGTGTTGACACAGCCGACAGTTGATGAATTTGTTAATTGAGCGAGTGAATGTGTGCTGACTTTTATTTAGGCGTGTTTTTCTGAATCGATGATGTCGTAAGTTTTAACCCTGTCTGTACAGTTTCGTTTTGTATTTGTTTTTTGTTTTTTGCTTGCCCTAGCATTTCATCTGATGTTTATATTCATAAAGACTCTTTGCCTATCACTACGGCAAATTTTGCACTATGTTTGAGATATTCGCTTCAAATTTCAAGTGCTTGCAACATGCACTTTTAGTCTATGTATTGCTTGTTTTACTATGTACAATGTGACACAACTCCTGTAATAATCCCATCACGGTATTGACAGTATTCTGAATAAATAAATAAATATATACATGCTGCGGCTGTTTCAGTGGCCTTGCCATTATTCTCAACGTTTTTTCAATTGGCCTATGTTAAAGAAACAACCTTTACCTATTTAGAAGTTTTCCTTGTAAGCTGTTGATGCTGTTCAGTTTTTTTATTGTTGTTTCTTGTTCGTGCTGTGCTGTTTCTTCCGGATGAAATTCCGGATATAGGAATGACTTTTCAGCGATACAACTTTCACATCTCGCTGCCACAAAGAAACAAAAATCGAGGAACGCCGTTTTTGCTCTTCGGCAAACATTTTGTTGGTTTTTAGGGCTGAAAGGATCAGTACGCGCTAAAGGCGCCCCAAGCTGTGCTCTAAATGGCACCGTTGAGCATCGGTACTTTGACGAGGAAGGACGCCTCAACAAAAGCCCCCAGCCGTCGCCTAGAAAGACGTGTGTTGACATTCTGCCGACGGTCAACAGCTAGGTGGTTTTTTGTTCTCTTTGTGTTGCCGGGATCAGCGCTGTATTAAGAGACGTCCAGTTTTGTGACAAGGTGTGTCTTGGGAGTTGGATAGACGGACGGCCGTTGTCACCGAAAACACATCGCTTCGAATTGCAGCTCCAAGAACAAACGCGCTGACCTTTTCGAGACGTCGAAGGTTGGCAGCGAAGTGTCGTTGTTTTGTGCTGCATGATTCAGCAGCTGACGTGGCGTTGGCGTCGTTTCACGCTTCAACGTCCTGAAAACATAAATAGTGGACTGTGAGTGACGATCACGCGGTGACAAGGGAAGGCGACGTCGTTTAATAACACGTTATGAAATGAAACGCTCCGAAGCTGTGCAATGCAGGGTCGAGAGCTATTGTCTACCACGAATATGGTTTCGCTGAATCAGTTTATGATGAAGTCAATATTAAAAGTATACTAAAGAGGGACAAGGACATGATTTAGATTGACAAACTGCACTCCAATAACTTTATTGTGATCCGTTTCACTGTCGGAAGTTCATTATTAGCGGAGAAAATCAAGGTTGTTGAGGTTTCATTTTTAAATTTCACGCCGCAATGTCAATGTGTAACGTCCAAACTTCTAAAACACATTTTCCACATTTCCGTGGAAGTTTCCGCGACATTGGCTCAATTATGCTTTCTGAAACTTTATATTGGTCTATGGCACCCAAAGATGGCAATGTACTTCATATTTATCGGTTGGAAGCTACGTAGAACCAAGCAGACGCCTTGAAAATCTATGACGTCACCTTACCAAGTGTCTTGGGGTGAAAATGATGTTTTTTAAATGGTAAAATTCTACTTTACTAATAAGCGATAAATCGTCTTGCGGGTTAGTTAGTACCCTTTAGATGTACCTGGAAACTGATTTTCGAAGTTATCATCGAATGACATAGGTATGGCAGTTTATTATCTGACGGATCGATTCCGGAAAAAAAAAAGGCTTTACGTCTGTTGAGAATGAGGTGGCTTTCAAATATTTTTTTGCGCTCTTTCAGCACCTTTTCCTTTCATTCGCACCGGCGAACGTGCCGGCAGACACGCAGAGTATGATGACACGCTGGAAAGAAGCTACGTCAGCACGCACCATGAAAGGCTATGTGTGATTACTGTGTGTCTTACCCTCGTATTCTAGAACGTCCCTTCACTCAACGCATCACCTTCACTTGAGAAAGCCGATGGGAGCGCCTTCTTTAGGTGCAGCAAGTCACTGCATACCACCAATAATCTGCTGCGATTTTTGAGTAGCGCAGTGTCATTTTCAGCCGAGCGGTGGCGCAGTGCTCAACTCTGTCAAGTGAAGGGTGAAAGTCGAGTCGAGGAGCGTTTGTGAATACGGTGGTAAGTGTGGCTACTATGTAATCTTCTCAAGTAAGGAGCGAGATGCCGAAACGTGGTGGCGTCCCCGTGGCGAGAAATGCACTCGACCCAAACGCTGATTTTAGTTTATGCCGGTGATTCACCGACAGTAGTGTGCTATTCGTTGTACGACGCCGAACAGCAGGGGCTGGCCTCTCGACAGAGATTCAGCACAGGCCTCTATGTAAAGAGCACGGCTTCAAAAATGCCAGCTTCGTTCTTGGTTTTCGAATTCTGCTTGACGCGCACAACTGCAAGATTTCGACTGGGCTGTTCATAGCAGCGCCTGGTTTTTGCAGGATTTGTTTCTTATTTCACCGAAAATGTAGGTTAGTTCATTCCTAATTAAGGCTTTATGAGTAAGTGTATAGCCTGATCCTGAATATCATTTTCTCGCTGCACTGTATTTGTGTGCATGTTAACCTGTGGCAGAGGTTATGTCGGCGGGATCATGCGCAAGTATACTGGGTAGAAATGAGACGTAGGTTGAGCCGTGCTCAACGAAGCACGAATCAACGTTGCGTGACGTATACACTGTTTCCCATTCTTTCAAAGGGGGAACTGTTCAAACACTAGGCTTGACGACATATAATTCTTCGCGTTGGATGTCACGCCCCAGTTCCCAGATACACCTATAGATGGTGTAGCTGCCTCAGTCGCGAACGATGTGGTATGCGCGTAGTTGAACAAAACGAGCGAGCGCCGCTGTAGAGTGAACGCATGAGAACTGAATTTTCGCTGTTTTTACAGATTCCAAACTGGATGAAACTGGGGCAATCTCTTTTCTAACGTTTGTGTGCCGTTGTATATGCCTTCACGTGCCGGTTAGTGCTAAAGTCACGAAGCCTATCAAGTCAGCCTACCGCCATCGCCGCCATCTTGTCTAGTACTCGAAAAAGCAACTCGAACGCCTCCACTGCAGTCAGTTCTCCACGTGGGCTCTTTCCGCGAACTCCGCCGTCATATAGATGTTTTCTCAGAGCCGTCTCCAACTCTCATTTCCTGGCGTGTTTCACTCGGCCAGGCCGTTAATCCCCAGAGCTTGAAGGCGCGTAATCTTCTCGGCCTTGCTTGACACTGCCCCCCTGCTCTTGATCTGTTTACCCGGTCCGCTCTGATGTTGCTGACCAGGCTCCCTCCTTTTTTGGCGGTTGAAACACTATTGGCTGCTGGTGGGGCGCCAGTCGAGGCGGTTGGCTATACCTCGAGGATTAGCGCCACTCGCAGAGCTCGAGCAGTTGAGGAGTGCTTTGCTTCGGCGGACTTGTTGACGCCCAACGGTTGCGAGAAACATATGGTTTGCAATCCCGCGCTCCGTTCACTTAGTCTCCGCCAGTATCGCTGTCGTAGATGTCAGCTGCTTGGTCAACAAATTCACTCTGCGTGAGTGGGATAGATGTGCTCTCTGCATGCTATATTCGGACAAAGCCTTCTCAACTTTTTGGATAACACCAAAAAGAAAATGCTAGCTATGTGTTCAGCCGTCTATAGGTTCGTTTTGCAGCGAGAACTTGCATAAGTGGTCCATCTAAGAACCACGCTTGCTCATTTTCGGGACGTCAATGACTTCTCGTGTGCTTCAGGTAGTTTTCCTAAATTATCACAGACAAACTTTTTGCGTAGCTCCTTCTAGGTCACAAACTTGAACGCCCTGGTAAATTTAGTCAGAGATTCAGACCTCGCTGCTCAGCTCAACGTTATGTTTTAGGTAGTGACGACGAACATTTAACTCCTATGATGCACATTTACACTCGCCGCGAACAATTTCCTACAGTTCGATCGGAAACCAGCTAGCACACTATTCTGTCGCAGTTGAAGGGTCGTGCTGCCGTGCTGTAGGTGGAGCTTACATTTTGTACAACTTGTAATCGAGTGTAGGAGTGGACTGCGCTGCTTTTCTCGTGAACATAGCCTCCAGTCGATTCGCTCCCCTTTGAATCTATCTATCCATCTATCCGCCTGTCCATCCATCCGTGCGTCCGTCCGTGCGTCTATCTATCTATCTATCTATCTATCTATCTATCTATCTATCTATCTATCTATCTATCTATCTATCTATCTATCTATCTATCTATCTATCTATCTATCTATCTATCTATCTATCTATCTATCTATCTATCTATCTATCTATCTATCTATCTATCTATCTATCTATCTATCTATCTATCTATCTATCTATCTATCTATCTATCTATCTATCTATCTATCTATCTATCTATCTATCTATCTATCTATCTATCTATCTATCTATCTATCTATCTATCTATCTATCTATCTATCTATCTATCTATCTAATCATACTGCTGCATCAAAACCACTTGCCTACGAAATTCTCTGACTATGATGCCGAATAGGCGCAACCTTATTAACATTGAAGTTGGCGACACATCCGTTGTTTCACTTGTGGATAGGGCCTGCCATATCAGTGATGAATTCGGAACTACGTTGCTGCCTTGGGAGAATTTTAACCTCACCCACAGTACCACTCATTCAGGTCGCCGACGGTAGCACGATTGCCGTTGCTTGGAATGTGTTCGCATGTATAAGTGTTGCCGACTTCTCAACGACCATACTATTAGCTGTGCTCTAGAAACGCTCTCACGAATTTATCTTCGGCATGAACTTTTTATCGGCCCACTCTGCCCTTATTTACCGTAGAGCCGGCGTGCTTCGTCTTGAACTATCTTGTTATCATGACAACCCAACAAAATCTCAACCACGTTTGTGTTCTGTAGATCACATTCGCCTAGCACCTCAAGCCATTACGCACGTGAGCCTGAGGTCTGTTTTTCCTGTTACCGACGGTGATTGCAGGCTGGCACTTATTGCTGACTGACGTCTTGCTGACGAAAAGTGTTTGCGTGCTTCAGAATTCTGACAAAAATAGGTAATTGAGCATTTCTATGGATCCCATACTTCAGCGGGTGCACTCAAATTATCCCAGATTGCTTGAATTTGGCTAAATTCTATTCTATCGGTGCTGCCATTTTGCCGTTCATTGCCGACGCTTCTTCGTCTACTCCTCAATTCTCCACATCGCAGAGCACAGCCAATGCCAACATCAACAAGATGATCACCCTTGACCTCCTTCAAGCACAGACAGCTGATATCCGGCGCCTGCTAAAATTCTACCATCACATTTTACATTTTGGTGACCACCCTTTGGGTGAGACATCCTTCGGAACTCATCGAATCTACACTAGAGACGTCAGCCCCATTCGAAGACGTCCTTATCGCGTGCCTCAGGTTGTGTGACAAGTTATACAGGACGAAGTCGGAAAAATTCTCACGAAACACGTCATAGAACCATCGTGCAGTCCATGGGCATCACCGGTCATGCTAATCAAGAAGAAGGATGGCAGCTGGCGCTTCTGCGTAGACTACCATCCCTTAACCAAAGTAACACGTGAGCACGTGTATCCACTGCCACGGATGGATGATTCTCTGGACTGCATACATGGGCCTGCCTATTTCTCATCTGTAAGGTCTGGCGTCACAGGCCAGGGGGGCGAGTCTTCTTTGTCGCAAAAGGGTGTGGTTTTCAAAGAGCCGATTCTCGGGAGACGATAATCCCGGCGTAAGGACGCCCGTTCTGGTAGGAAGACCACGGATGGTCGCCACTTTTAACAACCAGCTAGGTGGTCCCCAGCCAGCGGAGTGCCGGCGGGCGACGTGAGGACATCCGGTGTATCGACACCCATCCATCTGTATTAGAGTCCGCGGGATGGCTGTCACGCTGGACAGCGTATTCATCCCGTAGTAATGGCATAGGCCTGCAGCCGAACGGCGCCACCATCGCGTGCGTTCGCACAGTTCGCGGAACGTCTTATTTAGCTTAGAAGTGTGGCAGCTTGGGCTAGTTGGTATGTCATGATGATAGTTATAGCGCGAGAACAAAATGACGACACAGAGACTTTCTTGTCTCTGTGTCCTTCGTGTCCTTATTGTCGCTGTGTTGTCGTTTTGTTCTCGCGCTATAACTATCTTATTGTGTAGGCCGGTCTTTTCGTCTCTCTTTCTCTGACCGAGAGGTCGAGTGCTTGCACAAAAGAGAGAGGACAGGACTGCAACAAGTTTGTTTAGTCTGTCAAATCACCAGACTGAATTGCTTTGGTTGGCCGTGAGAAAAATCGGGAGGGGCAACCGAGGGATTAAAGCCTGGCTCCGGAGTTCTCACGGCTTGTTCTGGTCGCAGCAAACAGTGCTCTGCACTATCGGCTTTGCCGAGGCAACATGCGACGGTTTCAACGGTGAAGAGACTTGTAAATTTGTACATAAGGTCCTGTACATAAAGTCGAGTTGTTGCAACGCATCAAAAGGCTCTGGTCTCTATCCTTCACAAGCAGCGGCAGCCACGACAAGACAAGACGGACACCATGCAACCAACCTTCCCCTCCCTTCTATAGCAACAGCCGCTACGCAGGTGAGAGAGCTCTGCTCAAGAGAACAGAGGGAGTGGGTAGAAGGTTGAGTTTTACTTCATCTATTGACTTACGATCGGGATACTGGCAGATTTCTGTCGGCCATCGAGACCGTGAGAAAACCGCATTCAGAAACACCGGATGGACTTTTTCAGTTAGAGGTTATGCCATTCGGGTTGTGTGATGCCCCAGCTGCAATAAAAAGGATAGCGGACTCCCCCTTCGTGTATACAAGTGGTCAAAATGCCTGTGCTATCTCGATGACGTTATCGTATCCCCCTCATTAGCCACATGTTCTTGAGGTTTTCCGAACAGCAGGCCTTCAGCTCAGCTCTTCCAAATGTCATTTTGGCCACCGGAAAATCACTGTGCTGCGCCACCTTGTAAGTGCTCGAGACGTGCAACCTGATCCCGACAGAATCTAGTTTTCCCGAGGCAGATGATCAGTCTGTGAAGCAGGACCGCGAAATTGGAGCGAGTGAGACGATGTGTGATGGCAGAGCTGGGAAGGAGACTGATGAGCATGCGGGGATGATGAATGACGACGACACGGCATGAAGAAGCGTCTTCACTGATGGTGACCTGAGGTGTTTTCGGTAAGCTTGAAAACGTCCAGAATCTCTCTCTCTCTCTCTCTCTGGGTGATAGCGGTACCTGGCATATGCCCTGGTGGTATTTACCTGTTTCCAATACTACCGGGTGCCTCGCCGCGGTGGTATAGTGGCTAAGGCACTCGGCTGCTGACCCGCAGGTCGCGGGATCGAATCCCGGGATTCGATCCCGGGATTCGATCCCGGCCGGCTGCGGCGGCTGCATTTTTGATGAAGGCGGAACTGTTGTAGGCCCATGGGCTCAGATTTGGGTGCACGTTAAGGAAGCCGAGGTGGTCGAAATTTCCAGAGTCTTCCACTATGGCGTCTTTCGTAATTATATCGTGGTTTTGGGACGTTAAACCTCACCAATCAATACCACCGGGTATTACAATGGCAGACCACGTGTACGATACAGCGGCAGTTAAAGCAACTCGGCCGATCGTCAGCAGTCCTCCACTCGCATGGGTTGCGAGGACACACCGGAATGCTCTGACCTTGGGCATACGAAAAAGGGGATCGACGACGGTCGGTCGATTGATGGGGAGTTGTGGTGCACTCTAAGGTCATTGCAGCACTGGAAAGCTCTGGTAGTACAAGGGCAAGTACCAGTGGTACCATATGAGGGCTAGAGTCAAAGGCATGAGAACACGGGAACACAGGAGACAGAGATTCAAGTCCAAGTGTGATGATCTTGGGCACGTGCTCTACAGTTACCGGCGGCATGTAGTGCGGGCACGTCTTCGCGTGACAAGGTTGCTCCTGTGCTAAAAAGTCGAGTGAAATTGTGGGCGATACCTCGACTTTTTGCGGCCTTGAAAACGCTGGCACTCCTTGATTATGTCATTCACAGTGTTGCAATCCTTACGTATCAGAAAGTTGAACGCATCATCTGCCATGCCTTTTAATATGTGCACCACTTCCTCTGTTTCTTCCATGCCGTTGTATGCTTTTCGGCAAAAGGCGAGCACGTCGTATATATGCTAAAAAGGACTCTGTTGAGATTTGCGCACGAGATGCCAACTCTTTCTTGGCCGCTGCTTTTCTATCCGCACACTTGCCAAAAAGGGCGCGCATCTTTTCCTTGCCTGCGTCCCAGCTTCCAATTTCTTCTTCGTGGTTCTTGAACTACACTTTTTCTGTTCCTTTCGAATAGAACAGGGTGTTTGTCAACATAAGAGTTTCATTCAACAGGCCATTCTTACTTGTACGTTCGTACGATGGCAACCGTCCTTCAGTGTCGACATTATTAGTCCCGCAAAACGTGCCAGGTTCTTTTACCTGAGGAAGGACAACAGTTGTTGCTGTGATAACTTCAGCGGGAGCGGGCCTCTGTTTGGCCATGGTTGAAAAATCCAAACGGGGGCAGCTGCGGAGCTCTGATACATCGTGTTGCACCCCGAATTTCCACCAAATGTCAGGGGGGTGAGAGTATGAATGAAAAAAAAAAGAATCTATGTACGAACTAGCCAGGGAGAATGACATGCAGCTGCAGCCTAGATGGCAGAACAACAGCGCGAGCGCGATCGTATTCGTCGTCTTCATCGCCTGTCTGGTGGTTTCTCGTTCCCGATGTCATGTGACAATACGGACTAAAATCGTATGTTCATTTCTATTGCGAATCTTACAGTTGGAAGACAACGAAAAAAATTCACCAACGATTACAATACTGCCTGATCGGAATTTCGGGCTCAGCTTTGTGAAAGGGTTAGGCTAACTGCATTTGAAGTTTGGCTTTTCACAACCTATAGACTGCACCATAAATCCTTAATATCTACTGTGTTCATGTGAACGTTTTGCGAGCGAACGCAACTTGCTACGCGAAACGTTAAAGACACTAGACAGTAGACCTTTTTCCGAAGAGAAGATCCTTGGCTCATGGCTCTATGCGTCGCTGGCCAGCAAAGCGGCGCGGGCATTGCTAAGTTTTCTAAAGACGACCGGACTACGCGACCGCTTATAAGCGTGCAATGGACAAGGTCACATCTACGCACACGTTGCCCTTCACTTCTCTCTCTCTCTCTTCTCCTTTAATCCCCTCACCCCTTCACTCAGTCCAGGGTAGCAAACCGGACGTGCGTCTGGTTGACCTCCCTCCCTTTCATTTCTTTCCTTCCCCCCTCCCCCTTAATTATGAAAAAGCAAGGTAGCGCCCGCTACTATTCTTTCTGCGGATAAGCGAGCTACGCCGTACACATCTGTATGGTACTATGTGCGCGCCGTTTGTGCATCATGTTGCTGACGGCGATTAAGGAGATTGTAGTGTGGGGCAAGCATTAAAATCAACAATCGATCTGTAGTTAATATTGTTCGATCATTGCTTATTATTGCACTCTTCTGACACTCTATTTTCCATTGGTCAAGTCGCTTCCTTGCCCGACATGACGGCTGTTTAGGCTTTTTTCTTTGCAAATATATTTAGAGAATTCGTGTGACTCTGTAGTAGAATACATGACTTCCTCGCAGAGAGCCCAGGTTTAAATCCTTTGTAATCGTGGTATTTTTATTCTCATTTCAGTGTTTCATGTCTATCAGTTACGCAACCGACGCCGATACCACTCGGTGCTCGAACAGGCGCGTAAGAGATGCGTTCAGAAAAAGCTGCCCGTTGGTGGCTTGAGTAGACCACAGCCCAACGTTATCAATGACGCGTCACCAACAGCGAAAAAAAAAGAAGTCAAATAAAAGCGATAACTAATGATTAGATATGATTAGTGCAGAATAAAACTAAAATAAAATAGCCTGCAAAGGAAAACATACAAGAATGTAACGCCAGAATAAATAAATTGTTTTCTTTTACAAACATAAAGTTTTGCTAAGGTGCAACCAATATAATCAAAATATTTAGCCGAAGGTAAATTAACAATGATGGTAAAGAACAACCAGCGCTCTAAGCCAGTGTTCAAACGGGGTGCGAAAATATGTTATCTCTGTCCTAATTTACAGCAGTGCTCATTTGTTTCCCCAATGCTGCGGTAGGCAAATTATGTATCCAATTTCTCACTTCATATTTACATCTAGACCTGAAGCAATATTGCAGTTTTTATAAGCTATTTTAATAAGCAATATGCAGTTTGTGAGCTATTACATTACGCGTTTTACGGAAGAAGCCGGTGGTTGCTGCATTATATTCAGCATTATAAATATTACGTAGATGTCATTTCAGCATAACATAAAATGTTTCGTTAATTAAAGGACAGAATTGTACCCCAAGTAAGTTGGCAATAGTTAACACTTGTTAATGCACAGCAGCAGTGGTGTACACTGCACAGAGGCTTGGTTTATTATACACTGCTTCTGATGATTTGTCTCCTTTTCAGTTTTGACTCATCGCTAGTATTGCTTGCGTATGTTGCTACTGTGGTGCTGAGGCCTAGTTTTTCTTTTGAAATGGCTACTGGGGACGTCGCCAAGTGGTTTTCTTGTGATAAGCCAGGGACGGAAGCGTCACTCTTTCTTGAACGTGTGCCATGTAACCATAGCTAACACGTCAGAAATTGTTCTGATGGGACTGCCGCCACTTTCCGCAGTAAGGAATAGTCAATTAAAACCACCCATAAGAGGACAACCTGCTCCTTGACAAAAGAAAGAGACGCTGTGACCTCCAGTAAGCCTCCGGTGCCAAACAACTATAGTAAACTATAAGTGAACTGAATGACAAACTTTTGTTGTTTTTACCGCTTGTAGCTAGAGTTGATGCCCTCACTGAAGGAACGAAAACAGCGAATTTGATTGAGAAGTCAATAGAGATTCTGCCTGAGAAGTATGACGTCATACTGAAAAATTCGAAAAAGCAGAACAGGGACATGACGGCCTCAACGAAACGCGTTGAGCTCATCATCAAATGTTAGCAATTAAGTGAAGCTTCAGTATAGTGAACTGGGGAAGACCAGCCAGTGCCTGAACATTGAAGTGTACGGCTTGATCCAAGAAAATGAAAAACTTCACTCAAACATAAGTCTTGAATACCACCTCTAGTGACCCGCCCTTACAGAAAGGCATGTGGAAGCTATCCATCGCAGGAAAGTAAGCAGTCGTAATCGCCCGATCTACATCCCATTCCTTGAAGAGCAAATAGATCCGAAATCTCTCTTGTCTCAAAAGCGAGGAACCAAGAGTCATGATTTACGACATTTTGACACCCGCGAACAACCGGCTTTTGTGGCTTGCCCGGTCGGGAAGTTCTGAAATGATCTATCACTTTTTGTGGCAGCAAAGCAGACATGTTTTTGTGAGGAAGACTGAAGGCCTTTTTTGGCTTGACGTGGTGCGCAGTCAAACTGATATTATCGATTTATCATGGCTAATTCACTTTATCTAGAACTCGAATAATTAATCAATACCGCCTTTCAAAATAAGAGACCAGCAAAAATTTCACGTTTTTTTGTATTTAAACGCTTGACGCTTAGAAAAACAGCCAAAAAGAACTAGAAGTGGTTCTTACATATCTAAACCATGAATTTGATGTGCTCGTGGTTTGTGACACCTGGTATGACAGCGGCTCTGACGCTGCACCGCCCATTGGATATAACTGCGAGGCGTTGTACCACGAAGATCAAGAAGGAGGAGGTTTTGCGCTATATATCAAGAAATGTTTTTTCTATGGCGTTATCCTACAATTGAAAGCTATGCTTTAGAGTTATGAAATGCTATTTATTGAAACGAGAAGTGTATTTCCGGGCCTTATTTACGAGCTTAATGTAGATGGTAGCGAAACTTTCATGGAAGTCGATACGTTAAAAAAATGGCGGCTAATATTCTGCTTATGGGGCTGAGGGCCAATTGGGTGAGGGGAAACACTTCCAGAGAAACAAAGAACTAAACTGATGTGACGCAATATCTAGCAAAAAAGTGACGTTGTTTTGTTGACTGTACGGTGAGAGAGTGCCAGTTTGCTCTCTCGTTTGTTGAATGAAACTCTATGCTGTAATTCATTTGCGGAAGATGGCATGAGTATGGAATGGTATGTTATGAAAAAACTCTACGTCCGTCGGGGCGTGGCTACCACGTAGTGGGCCACTCCCATGTCATGCCGAATAAAAATCCCAAGAGCAAGTTTATAAAAAAACATTCGCGGAATTATACGGCAGTACAACGCTGTCTGGTCATAAACAAAAATCAAATTATGTACCATTGTTTGAAGCGTACTTGTTAAGGACTTCCCGGCTTGCGTTAGCGCGAGTCATTATGGATCAAGGGTCCACACGTACTATTTTATGTGAAATATTACGCCAGTCCCCCATAAAAATAATGGAAAATACAGGCTTCAAACTAGATAGTGTTAGCAAGCAAACTGTCTACAGATATGTTTTGTACAGTTTATGCCTCGTTATTGGTGCAGCGTGGGTATTGGTGTGTGTGAAATGCATTCAAGCGGTGCTTTTGTTGTCCCGCCGCAATGTTCTAGTCGCTAAGGTACTCGGCTGCTGACCCCTAGGTCACGGGATCGAATCCTGGCTGCGGCAGCTGCATTTTAGACAGAGTCGAAAATGTGATAGGCCCATGGGCTCAGATTTGTGTGCCCGTTAAAGAACCACAGGTGGTCAAAATTTCCGGAGCCCTCCAATACGGCGTCTCTCATAATCACCCGACAGTGGACCAGGTAACCGACAGTGGACAAGAGGGCACGACGAAGCTTTTTGGGCCGCCTACGCATTGTTGGTACCGACCGCCAGGGATACTAAGAAAATTAAACGCTCGCTGAACAGAGTGGTACGCTGAAGTGACAGTTCTCTTTTGGGCACGTTTTGAAAGAACGCTTTCTGGGCACTTACATAATCAGCCGTGACGCCCCTGCTCACAACTAAAAAAGAAAATGATATGCACGTGCTAGTGCACTTTTACTGTGTCTACTCGTTAGGCTACGCATTGAAAGACTCGGTTTTGCTGCGCCTACTCGCTAGGCTGTGTGTTATGGCGCTACAATCAGATATCATAAACTGCATTGCCGGGTGCCTATAGGGGGTTTTTTTGGGACGTTAAATCTCAAATATGAATGAGTCAAATCAATGAATCAATTCGTGCCTTTGTTGCTCTAACAGGCTGAACACCACTAGGACACTTGGTTTGCTGAGACGTTGTAGCTTTAAAAGTTGTATTTGGCAGTTTTAGCAAAGCGTCGTACACTCCCCGCTGCGCATAAAAGCAGTGTCTCATGCCAGTGCAGGAGACTGCATGGAGTTCGTGTTTCTTTGTGGACACGTCTTGCCAAAACTTATTCAAATCGACTGAAAAATGATGGTCAAGCGAAGTAGACGCTCAACATGAATTAGTGGCGCATATGTTCCGACAGAAACGAATAAGACATCTAAGACACGGAAAAGCGCACGCTCGCAATTAAAATTTGTTCTTCTGAGAGCTTCGCTCAAGCATGCTCACTACACTACAAAAAGCAAAGTCGCAATATCTAAAAACGCCACTTGATCAAAACTTTTTATGCAGGAAACTATGCTAATTTTGATAAAGATTAACAGAAGGACCTCTGGGACAAAGGTCGCCAGCTTTCCGGACGTACATATAGCCTCCGCCGATTCCCGTGCACCTTGTTTTTTCTCTTCCACAAAAGACATGAGTTGCCCAGCAGTGGTTTGTACGTGCAAGCCTTACTGTGATGGGGCAGACAGGACCCGGTCCAATTCCTTATAGACAGGGCGTGCTCTGCTAATCGGTTAGTAATACACCAAGCAGTCTGGCCGATGTACATACGACTGCTGCTGGGCAACACATGTACACAAAACCGTCCAATTGACTCGCAAACCATTAAGCATGGCGTAAAATAAAGTTCTATTTCAAGACCTATCTTGTTCCTACATACATGACTCGTATTGCTTCTATTCCTCCCACCCTCGAAATGGATGTCAATGGAGGTGACAATTAAAAGAGGTTGCTTTTAACGCTATGGCGTTAAAGAGCTCGTTTCGCAGAAATTCCGGCGTCGGCGTTGGTGTCCGTGTTTGGCGTCGTTGGTTGTGAGCGAAAAATTATCTTATGCGTGACCCGCATATCGAAAGTGATGAAAAATGATGAAAAATTCCGGGAGAGAGTGCGGAACGAATCGGGGTCGTTTGGGTCCGAGTCTGGAATCAACCCGGGTAGCTTGCGTGGTAAGCGGATGTTCTACCTCATGGCCACACGTCCACTTGAGAATACAGTGCAGAGAACTTCCTCTGCTTGAAAATGCAGTGAAAGTAGCTTTCATGTTTTCTATGTACACACGAGCTGTGCATAGATGCTTTACAATGCAACATGATATATTGAAGTAGTGAGCCGTGGTGCAAGCGCCCATGGCTAGCGGGCGTTAGAACGTGTGATTATCATAATGAATAAATTAAATAGCACAACTTCGCCAAATTCACAACCACACAGAAGAAGAGAGCGTACAGACAGGACGGACACGTAGACAGGAAGGGCGATGTGTGTATCTCTTCTGTGTGGTTCTGAATTTATTTATTTCAGACAAATATTCAAACAATTTATTTATTTCGGACATGTAACAACTAACCCAACCGCGAGTTCTACCATAGTTTAACATAAGGTAGGTTGGTAATCAACTTTATTAAGGATCCAACGAGGAATTGCTCGTCCGGGCTAGGCCTCCAAGAGCTGTCATCCGCGGAGCATCGTGCGATGTCCTCGGTGATAGCCCTGGCTCGCTGGACAGCCCAGATTTGGTCCACTGCACGTTGGCTGAGAAGGGCGGCTCGCCACCGCTCAGCCAGTCGTCCTGGGGTACTCTCACACTCGTTCGAGTAGTGGTGGAGAGCACCGCACTCGTACTCCCAAAGTATATGCGCTATGACGGCTGTGTCATGCCCGCACCACGGACAGCCGGGTGACGGGTGCAGCGAGGGACACAGTCTATGCAGGTGTCAGAAATTCTCAAATGTGTCGGTCTGCAGACGTCTCAGATCAGACGCCTGAGACCTCCCTTGTCAGTCACCATTTACAAAAGGTACATTCGCTACTGCGCCTCTTCCCTTAAGGCCACGTATATAGTTGGTGCATCACAAGTTCGAAAAGGTTTCATGCACTAAGTGTTTGAAGTACGCACTAGGAACTTCGATATCGCTATCGCATTCAATTCCTAAGGGCGAAACTTTAAGGTTCCCTAATTTTTCCACCTTCTAGTTCACCTCATCTCATGGATTCGGTGAATATGTGGCTCCAATGCTTAACAGTAAGGTTAAGTGCTAATCAGTGCTAATCAGGTTAAGTTCTAACCTCGATCCAGCCAGTGTATTTGCGAGCCAGTCTAAATGTAGAGCTGCCGAGCTAGCGAGCAAACAAGCATCACAAGAAAGCAAACATAAAAGTGGC
Source organism: Rhipicephalus microplus (assembly GCF_043290135.1). Taxonomy (NCBI): domain Eukaryota; kingdom Metazoa; phylum Arthropoda; class Arachnida; order Ixodida; family Ixodidae; genus Rhipicephalus; species Rhipicephalus microplus. The sequence continues at coordinate 100,952,822 of NC_134709.1, forward strand.
ACGACATTTGCAAAGAAGCTCAGGAGAAGTGAAATGGTAAATGACTTTTCCATTTTTTAAAATATTCAAATTAAAAAAAATCTCACTCATTGTGAAGGGGAAAACAACAATTACTTTAATCGTTTTGTGCAGTGACAGTATGCACAACCACAAAGGAAAGCACTCATTTTTTACATTGTCTTCATAGTCTCCATTCGATTTAGTGCACGTTTGTCAGTGCCTGATAAACATTACTGGTTGATTTCCTCAACGTGTGCTTGCCTTGGTCACTCAAGTTTTCGAGATCATCGACAAATACGCGATTGACGAGATGATCAATATAATTACTATGTAACGAGGACAGTGGGCATGGAGCTCGAGTATAGAAAAGAAAGAAGACTTGCTGTGATCGCAGGCTTGCGTTCAGTTAGCCCTTGCGCTAAATAAAGCTCTCGTTCGCCGAGTCAACTCATGCTTGTTCAACAACCCGTTTCAAGTGGTGGAAGTGCTGGGTACATCTGGTCCTCACCCTGGAACTTCGCAGCCGCACACTCCAACTACCTCCTACAATGACTGATCCGGGGCCATCTCATGCTGCTGCTCCAGATCTCGCACCTGTGCCGGTCTTCTGCGCTGGCGCTCTCCGGCAGCGTGACCCCCCCATGTTTGGTGGCACAGAGGACCAAGATGTGGACAACTGGATTGCCGAGTATGAACTGGTGAGCGCCGTCAATAAGTGGAACGCAGCCGATAAGCTCACAAATGTGAGTTTTTACCTGACAGACGTGGCAAAACTATGGTACAGAAATCATCAAAGTGATTTCAGTACCTGGTCGGAATTGGCGAAAACCCTCGCGGAAGTCTTTGGCCGTCCTGCTGTCCGCTGCATTCGTGCTGAACAGCCCTTGCGGGGCAGAGTACAGAGAGCAGATGAAACTTTCACGAGCTACATCGAAGATGTGCTATTTCTCGGCAAGCTCGTCGATTTGACTTTGGACGAGGCAGGCAAGATCAAGAACATCATGAAAGGAATCGACGACGGTGCATTTCAAATGCTGGCTGCGAAGAGTCCCCAGACGGTCGCCGAGGTGATTCAGCTCTGCCAAAGCTATGATGAGCTGCGTAGGCAGCGCGCTTCTACACGTTGCGCTGCTCAAGACACCGCGGACATCTCATCCCTCGACTATCGCCATGACACCGCCGACCACTCTGCGTTGATGCCAGTCATAAAGCAATTCATACGCGAGGAGGTCGCCCGGCAGCTATCTATAATCACAAGAACTACCGAGCCGATGGCACCCTTGTCGCTTTCGCTTCGCCAGGTCATTCAATCGCAAGTTGCCGAAGCATTGCCGCCAGCTCAGGCTCCACAAACTGTTACCGCACCACTAACGTATGCAGCCGCAGTTGCTCGGCCACGTGCGCCAGCGTCTCCGGCCATCTACGAAGCTACTCGCCACGTTTATTCGTCGACGCCACCTTCCCGCTCGCTGACCGTCCCGTCTCCGGCTGTATATGAAAGAGGTCAGAACGTTTATATGACGCCGCCGCCTGCACGACCATTTACGGTACCTTATTCAGCGAACAGTGCCCCTATCGTCAGCCAATGGCGCACTCCGGATAACCGACCGATATGTTTTTCGTGTGGCATCCCAGGCCACGTAGCTTGTCACTGCCGTCGTCGCAGCTTCCCTTCTCACGGCATTGCAGGGGCCTCACATTACATGCTCACCATGCCCACTCAGACGCGATATCCCGTTCCTGCCGATCCACCTCTAGACGTACGTCCCGGTCGCCGACCATCCGGCGCAAGCCGTTCACCTTCTCCTCGTCGTCGATCTATTTCTCCGATGTTACGTCGCAACAGCCCACCGCGAGGGGAAAACTGACGGGCGCAGTTCCGGAGGCAAGAACTGCGTTGGCAGCGAAAATTTCAAGACCTAACTGCTGTCCCCCGAACGAAATTGAACTCTATATTGATGGCATTAAGGTGCACGGACTTGTTGACACTGGAGCTGCCATATCTGTAATTAGCGAGAAACTGTGCCGAAACTTGAAGTGACCACACAACTTACCGACCTATCTTTGCAGACAGCTACGTCCCATCATATTCAGCCTTCAGCTTTGTGCACTGCACGAGTCGTCATTCAAGGTGCGATGTACGTCGTCACATTTGTAGTTTTATTCCGTTCTTCGCATGACGTTATCCTTGGGTGGGACTTTCTTTCGTCAAATTCTGCTTTGGTCGACTGTGCTCGTTCTGAACTCGCGTTATCTGTGCCGTGCTATGACCCCGACGATGGTGCTTCGTGTAGAGTGTTTGCTGCTTCTGACGTTGACATTGCGCCTTTCTCAGCTGTTGTTGTCTCGGTGTCGTGTGCCTCCCCTCCAAAATCGCCTGTGTTGTTTATGCCATCGGTCCCATCTGCGTGCCGTCGAAATATCATGCTTCCGTTTGCCGTCGTCATTTTTCGCAATAGTCACGCTGCCATTTATGTGTACAATCCCTCGGACAGCCCATCATCCCTACTACGTGGAGAATGCCTGGGAAGCTACGAACCTTACGAGTGCATTCTTCCGGCTACTATACCCGATTCTACGGTTTCGCTCCCAGTTTGTGCTGTCACTCCTACCAAAGCGCCTAATGATGCTCTGGACGTATTCTCGGATGCCATCGACTCTGAGCTCGCACCAACTCAGCGCAAAGAGATTATAAATCTTCTTCTCCGCTTTCGTTCTTCATTCGATCGTGACCAGTCAGGCTTAAGCCGAACCTCTGCGGTCGTTCACCGTATTGACACCGGTGAACAAGCCCCGCTAAGGCAGCGTCCGTACCATGTGTCATCTGCTGAGCACCGTGTCATCGACGAACAAGTGGACGACATGTTGAAACATGGCATCATCGAGCCCTCCAACAGTCCCTGGGCTTCACCGGTTGTTCTCGTCAAGAAAAAAGACGGATCCATCCGGTTCTGCGTCTACTACCGCCGACTCAACAAGATAACGCGCAAAGACGTATACCCTCTGCCGCGCATCGATGATGCTTTGGACTGCCTACAAGGAGCAGAGTTCTTTTCTTCGTTAGATTTACGCTCCGGCTACTGGCAGGTGCCCATGGCAGAGGGTGACCGCCCGAAGACAGCCTTTGTAACACCGCATGGACTATATGAATTCACCGTTATGCCCTTTGGCCTCTGCAATGCGCCTGCCACTTTCGAAAGGATGATGGATACCGTCTTGCGAGGTCTGAAATGGAAAACGTGCCTCTGTTATTTGGATGACATTGTGGTATTTTCAAGCGACTTTGCGACCCACCTCAGCCACCTCGAGCAAGTTCTTACGTGCCTTTCCACGGCGAGACTTCAACTTAACTTGAGGAAATGCCACTTCGGCGCTCGCAAGCTTGTAATTCTCGGCCATGTGGTTTCTAAGGACGGCATTCTCCCGGACCCTACAAAACTTAATGCAGTCACGGCGTTCCCAAAGCCAACCACCATCAAAGAGCTTCGAAGCTTCATCGGCCTATGTTCTTACTTCCGGCGCTACGTACGCAATTTCACCTCCATTATCGCCCCCTTGACCAATCTTCTTGCCGGAAGTTCTGATTTGTCAGCGTGGTCGCAGGTGTGTGATGATGCATTTCAGGAACTCCGACGGCTTCTCACCATGCCTCCCATACCCCGACATTTCGATCCGTCTGCTCCAACGGAGCTTCATACGGACGCTAGTGGTGTCGGGCTAGGGGCCACACTGGCCCAACGCAAGGAGGGCTTTGATGAGTACGTCGTTGCCTATGCCAGCCGCACCCTCAGTAAAGCCGAGAAGAATTACAGTGTAACTGAAAATAAGTGCCTGGCCATTATTTGGGCAATCGGAAAATTTCGGCCTTATTTATATGCACGGCCGTTTGATATTGTAACAGACCACCATGCGCTTTGCTGGTTATCTTCACTAAAAGATCCTAATGGTCGGCTCGCTCGTTGGGCATTGCGGTTACAGGAGTTCGATATCCGTGTTATCTACCGTTCTGGCCGGAAGCATTCCGACGCCGATGCCCTGTCACGTTCGCCATTGGCTTCAGAGCCTGTCGGCTCGCCTATCTCCACTAGTGCTGCCTTGGCCATTAGCATTTCGGACATGCCTTCCGAGCAACGCAAAGATGCTTGGAATTCTTCTCTTTTGGACTTTCTCTCAAACCGGACACTCGCTCCAGTTTCCAGCATGTTTCGCCGTCAAGCAGGACACTTCACTATTCGGGATAACCTGCTTTACCGCCGAAACTACAGCTCGATTAGCCGTAAGTGGTTGCTCGTCATCCCCCGACATCTGCGCTCTGACATCTGTGCCACATTCCACGATGATCCGCAATGTGGCCACGCTGGTGTGTTAAAAACATACACCCGCTTGCAGCTGCGGTACTACTGGCGCGGTATGTACCGTTTCGTTCGCCGTTACGTAAGGTCTTGCCTTACGTGCCAGCGACGCAAAATGCCCACTCAACATGCCACAGGTCCCTTGCAGCCGTTGCCATGTCCAGCACGAGCTTTTGATTGTGTCGGAATCGACCTTTACGGTCAGCTTCCCTGTACTTCGAGTAGCAACCGCTGGGTCATCGTCGCTATCGACCACCTAACGCGGTACGCTGAAACAGCTGCGTTACTTTCTGCTACCGCAAAAGACGTTGCGTGTTTTATACTGCAAAACCTGGTTTTAAGGCATGGAGCACCTCGGGAGTTACTAAGCGACCGTGGCCGCTTTTTTCTCTCCGCTGCCATCAAAGCGTTGTTGAGCGAGTGTCGCATCATACACCGCACTACCACAGCCTATCACCCATACACTAATGGGATGACAGAGCGTTTTAATCGTACACTTGGGGATATGCTGGCCAAGTACGCTTCATCCGACCAGTCAAATTGGGATAGCATACTCCCTTTTGTGACATATGCTTACAACACTGCAACGCAAAGCACCACTGGATTTTCACCTTTCTTCCTTCTTTATGGACGTGAGCCATCATCAACAATGGATACCATTCTTCCTTATCGACCGGACCTTCAGTGATGACTACCGTTTTTCGAGCAGCAGCACACGCTGAAGAATGTCGGAAGCTTGCTCGTGCGTTCACGTCACATGACCAGACACGCCAAAAACATCGCCACGACGCGTCAACCACGCATATGAGCTTTGCTCCGAACTCACTGGTGTGGTTATGGATTCCTTCTACTCCTCCAGGACTCTCCCACAAGCTTTCGTCCAGGTACCATGGCCCTTATCGAGTTGTACGCCAAACATCCCCTGTCAACTACCTTGTCGAGCCGCTGGATGCATCTCCGGACAAGCGCCGTCGGGGAAAAGAAATCGTACACATCTCTCGGCTCAAGCCATACCATGACCCTTCTGTGTACACCTGTCCTTAGGTCGCCAGGATGGCTCCCTCATCGCCCGGGCGCGATTGTAACGAGGGCAGTGGGCATGGAGCTCGAGTATAGAAAAGAAAGAAGACTTGCTGTGATCGAAGGCTTGCGTTCAGTTAGCCCTTGCGCTAAATAAAGCTCTCCTTCGCCGAGTCAACTCCTGCTTGTTCAACACCCCGTTTCAACTATAATTTCTTCAAAAATAAAATAAGCCCTTTCCCCCTTCCGCACAAAAAAAGACAAGCGACCAGAAAATTGTACAAGAGACTCGGCCAAAGAAGAAGAAAAAACGCTCACTGGAAGTGGAACTGGCAATTCTGCTAGTAAGAAACAACCCTGACATCAATTTGCTGCGGCGAGAAGACTGTTCAGCTCAGAAGACCTGCTCCTCTGATCTTGTTCTGCGCTGCTGCTCACGGGTTGGAACGGCTTGAACGACGGGCGGCGGGATTGCACTTGAGTTTAACGTTTGCTGCTTTGTGGTTTTAGTGCTATTTTGGCAGTTGTTTGTGGTTTGTGCCATATAATTTTCTGAGTTCAAGCGACTCAGGCTATTTAGATGTCGGTTTCTTCGCCTGGCCAAGAGCCTTCTCCTTGGCTAGCATCCATACCGGCCAAGAATTGGCCGATTGATTCTTTTCTTTGCAATGGCGTTATCAACGTCCCCGTGGCTCTGGTACCGACCAATGGAGGTACGATACCTATGAAGAATCCGAAGATGATTCAAATGGAGCTTCGGAAAGCCACATCACACTTTCAAAAGATCAGTGAGGTCCGGCATTTCGGTCGTGGTGGTATTTTGTGCTGCTCTGCCGATCAGGAGTGCGTCCGAGAGCTTCATAATTGTTCCGAATTTGCAACGCAGCCGGTGAGCCCGTTTATTCCAGCGCATCTTGCATGTTCGAAAGGCATAGTCCGTGGTGTAGATACGAGCGTGACCCCTGCAGAAATTCTTGAGTTATTTTCGGTAGCAGGTGCAGTGTCAGTATACAGGTGCACGCGTCTGGTTGACATTAAAAAATCACCTACCGAATCGGTGATAGTAACCTCTGCGGGAACGATAAGACCATCTGAAATTAAAGCTTGGCCTCTTATCTATAAGGTAGAACCTCTATCCCCTAAACCACAGCAGTGCTTGAATTGTTGGAGATATGGCCACAGCGCGAAAGGGTGCAGATCAACTGCCAGATGTCGACTATGCGGAGAAAATCACGACAGCCGTAAGTGCAACTCGACGGAAGAGAAGTGCTGTTTATGTCATGAAGCGCATCCTGCAGACTCTTTAGATTGTGAGGGGAAAGAACGAGAAGTTAAGCTGCTGCAAATTGTGGAACGCAGGCGTTGCTCCCGGAGGGAAGCTGTGACTGAATTTCAAGAACGCTCGAAAGGTTACGCAAGCGTAACAGCACGACATACCACTGCTACGGATGCATCGTTAGCAAAATATATAGCAGAGACTATAGAGAAGGCAACAGAAAAGGCGATGGAGCGTCTTGCAAGCAGTGTTATTGGAGTCGTGGCTGAATTGTTAACATCTCAGTTGACCCAAATCATTGCTTCAGTGTCAATGAAAAATCAGACTTCACAGAATTTGGAGGTTTCAAAGTGTGCAGGAACAGAAAGTCCGATAGCTCCTACACGATCCACATCTCCTCAAGCAGGACCCTCCAATAAGATACTGCGGGCAGATCCAGAACCTGTATCAGATGACTCTAATGAATTCACAGATATGGATGAGGAGTCTCATAATTTCTTGAAGCGTGCCAGATCTCCCCTATCGAAAAAGTCTTCACAGAAATCAAAATCTAAAAAGTACCTGTCAAAGAAAGACTTTTTGGAGATTTTTTCCAAAAAAGACTTTTTGAAGAAAGATCTTTTGGATCAAGCAGTATTTGCGGTGGGTGTATAGTTTCAAAATAGGCTCCTTAAACGTATTACAGTGGAATTGTCGATCAATAGGGTCAGCTACCACAGATTTATCGTGTATTTCTTCGCAAGTTTTCCCAGATATTATTACTTCACAAGAAACTTGGCTTACAAATGGACAAAAATTTTACCTAAAAATTATCGCTTATTTCGTTTAGACAGACCTAGCAGAGGTGGTGGACTTGCCCTGTTTATATCAACTAAATTTAGTCATAGAGCGAAGATTAACTACCTGTGCATGGGTTCTAACTATGAAATTATGGTATTAGACATCACTCTACCAGGCTGTTCCCCTTTTTCTTTTGTTAACGCATACTTTCCGGTAGGAGTACAGGACACAAGATGTTTAGATGCAATGTTAGCTTCCTGCAGGAAGGATGTAATATTAACTGGTGACTTTAATTCACACCACGTGTCTTGGGGTTTCAAGACTGATGTAAATTGAAGGCGCTTGTGGGAATGGACTGTTGATAATAACTTATCTTGTGTAAATTTCCCCACTGTTACGTTTATTAGGAGACAATCAAAGTCGGCGATAGATCTGAGCTTTTTCAGCTCCTCACTAAACATCTCGTGGAAAACATTAGCATGCGCAACAAACAGTGACCACCTTCCTATTAGCTTCGATATTAACTTTCCCGGGATGCATGAAACTTGGACATGTGAGCAGCGTCTGCGAGAATTCGGTGGTATGCCACCGCTGCGCCGAGCACCATGAAGCGGATAAGTGCGTCGCAACTGTCAAGAAATGCTCTAATCGCAATGGATCCCATGAAGCCACATCGAAGGACTGCCCGCGGATTCAGAAGGAAATTGCCATCTTGAAGGAGATGGTGCGCGATCACTCATCTGATCGAGAAGCCGCACCTAAAGTCAGAAGGCGTCGTTCACGTCGACGTCAGTGTTCGAGGACACCCGCTACCTCCTCGACACGTTTGCGTGATCCCTCATCAGTACCACCTCCTTTGCCTCCCAGACCACATGCCGTGGGAAAGGCTGTAAAGGACAAAGCCAGTGAGCATACCCTAACTGCGACAGAGTGGCCTGCACTTCAAAGGGAAGCAGCATCAAGCGAACCGAAGGAGCTTCATGACGGCCAGTCCACGCTCCCGGTTCGAGATCTTTCCAACCAAGACAGGCAAGTGACTCTAAGCGTCCCGGTTCGAGATCTTTCCAACCAAGACAGGCAAGTGGCTGCAATCGTGCAATCATTAATTACCACGATTCGCACGCTACTGAGCAGGATACAATCTCCGTCTGCTGAGAGTGCACTGCAAATACTGGATGCACTGAATCCAGTTCTTGCTAACTTCGTATAAGCACAATGGCTCAACAAAATCTCCACTTCCGCACTGAAGTTAAAAGTGCGTCGATTTTTCAGTGGAATGCCAGAGGCATGAAGTCCCGTATCTCGGACCTTCGCCAATTTGTTCGGGCCAATCAATTCCCTATACTTGTCATATGTGAACCAAACGTATCAACGCCTTATAGATTGTCCGGTTATGAAACTTTTTGTTCAGCCGCTTGCGAAGAACGAAGCAAAGTAATTGTTTACATTCGCACAGACTTGACTTATCTTTCGCACCCAATAAGTTCAAATGACGACAATCAGTACGTGTGTCTTCATGTGAAGAAGAATGCAGTTTCGTTCACGCTTATTGGTGGATATATATCTCCGTCATCGCGATTTGACTGCGACAGATTAAAAGACATCCTAATGAAAACCGATGGGCCTTGGATCATCACCGGTGACTTCAACGCCCATCACATGCTTTGGGGGAGCACTAGGATGAATGCCAGGGGCCGGAACATTGTTACATTCGCTTCCGATTACGACCTTTCCATCATGAACGATGGTACCCCCACATATCTGCGGGGTCTCACGTATGGCAGTTGCCTTGACCTGACATTGGTGTCACGGTGCTTCTCTCACAAAGTTAAATGGTTTTGCGATATTGAGACTCATGGGAGTGATCACATACCCACCTACGTGACGATCGATGGTATCATAAAAAATTTCTCTTACGGTGTTGCAATTGGCACTGACTGGTCGATGTTTACATCGCGTGTTGAGAACGCTTGCCAAGAAGGCCTCGCCTGCAGCCTGGAAAATACCATAGTGGAAGCTATGCAAGCGTCCAAATGTAAATTACCATTTTCGTCTAAAGTAACACAGTTTGACATCGAACTGGAAAAATTACGAGCTATACGAAGGCGTGCTGAACGACGATACAGACGCACAAGACCAATTTACGATCTGAGGGAAGCAAGGCGGCTCCAGAAAAAGATTCAACGACGCATTTACAAACTGGAGAGCGAACGCTGGAAAGCATTCTGCGAATCTCTAGACCCTCATAAACCGCTGTCATATATCTGGAAAACAGTTCGTGGTCTTCGCTCCTCTCCACAACAACGACACCTTTTTAAAGCTTTGGCACTCCATCATGGAAAAACAGAACTCGAGGTGGCTGAAGAATTTTGCACGAGAGTTGCCGGGAATGTTATGAACGAGAGCATCGACGCCGTGATCGTCCCTGAGACGCGATTACCAGAAATGGACATTCCATTCACCATGGAAGAACTGGAAGGTGCGTTAGTCGCTTCTAAGCGCATGTCATCGCCAGGTCCTGATGGTATTACTTATAGTGCGTTGGGACACCTTGGACAAAAAGCTAGAAAAGAACTTTTAACATGCTTCAACAACTCCTGGCTCAGCGGCAGTGTTCCCCGAGAATGGAAAATTAGTCGATTAATACTACTTTTGAAATCGAGAAAATCACCATTGGACTTGACAGCGCATCGCCCTATTGCCCTCGCAAGCTGCCTCGGAAAAGTGATGGAAAGAATGGTTCTATTTCGTCTCGAGTGGTACTTGGAACGATACACCAAATACCCTTCTTGCATGGCAGGCCTTCGTCGGGGCCGCTCCTCTATTGACTGTGTCCTTGATTTATCGACATTTGTTCAACAAGAAAAAAGTCGCAAGCGCATATCAGTGGCACTCTTTCTTGACGTGAAGGGTGCATATGATAATGTAGCTCACGATGCCATCCTCACTTCTCTCGCAGCAATGGGCATTGGTGGACAAATGTTTCAATGGATAAAAGATTATATAACTGGCAGGGGTTTCTTTGTACAAACATATGAGGGTACAACTGCCCAACATTGCACCTACTGCGGAGTGCCTCAGGGAGGTGTTTTAAGCCCCACATTGTTCAATGTGGCCCTTATTGGTCTGGTGAAGGTTCTGCCAAAGTCGGTGTGCCTATCCATATACGCCGATGATATTTGCCTCTGGAGTGCTGCAGTTACTCGCCCTCAGGTGCGTGCACGAATACAGCGGGCAGCAACCCTCACAACAGCCTACGTTCAGAAACAAGGCCTAAATATATCAACTGTGAAGTGCGCGTTGATGGCGTTTACACGCAAACCAATGACGCCATACCCTGTTTACATCAATGGGCAGAGTGTCAAATATGCACGGACGCATCGTTTCCTGGGCATAATAATCGACAGAAGTCTTTCGTGGAGCCCACATTGTGCGTACTTGAAGAAGAGACTGCTATCTATTGTGCATATCATGAAATTCTTGTGCGGTAAAGCATGGGGAATTCTGTGGCCTCCATGCTACAGCTGTACAGGGCCCTATTTCTGGGTTTATTGCGCTACAGCTTGCCGGTACTGACTAACACTTGCAAATCGAATACTCATTCATTGGAGAGTTTGCAGGGTCAGGCACTGCGTATCTGCCTAGGACTGCCCCGATGCGCTTCTACTTATGCCACAATCATGCTTGCCAAAGACCATCCGGTCAGGACATATATAGTTGTGGATTACCTCAGAGCACACATTTGACATGCTAGCCGTGTCCCCGACCACCACTTGGCCCTTCTACCTTCCGGAAGACCACGTGCTACGTTTTCAGACGTCATAGCCAAGCACCTAAACAGCATTCCATCAGGATATACGCCAGCTGCGAGAACGGCATGCCCTTTGTGGTGCCTCGACCAGCCGCAAGTACGTCTAGAAATTCCGGGAATCAAAAAGAAAAGCAGTCACTCCAGAGTAGCATTGAAGCAAGCAACACTGCTATTATTACATGAGTTGTACTTAGACCGAACGCAGATATACACTGATGGGTCCGTCTCATCCAGCAGCTCATCAGGTGCCGCTGTAATTCCGGCTGCAGAAATGACAATCAACTTTAAGTTGTCGCATATGACTACATCTACGGCATCAGAGCTTGCTGCTATAAGGGCTGTTTTACAATATCTCGTTCAAGAACGTCCAGGAAAATGGGCCATATTCTGTGATTCGAAGGCAGCGCTTCAGAGTTTGCAGTCTGCCATGCGTAGGAGGAGCCATGACCAACTGGTACAAGAAATAAGACATTGCCATCATGAAGCTCTAGCACGAGGGCATGATATTATATATCAATGGCTGCCTGGACATATCGGTATTACCGGAAATCAATTAGCCGATGATGCAGCCCGCTCAGCCCACGAAGAAACCCGTGTAGTCCCGATTCCTCTATCAAGGAATGATGCAGCAAGACAACTTTACCTGCTGGCTTGAGATCTCACAGGCACGTTCTGGTCGTCTACCAGCTTCCAAAGGTGTCAATTTTATGAACTGGATCCTTTGCTCAAGGTAAAGCTACCATCACAACGTTCCCGCTCCGATGCGACACTGTTATGCCGCCTTTGGTTGGGTGTTGCATTCACAAAGGTGTACTCCTTTCGCATTGGTATGGCAGACATTCCTACATGCGACTACTGCGGAGATGAAGAGACCATCGAACACGTCCTGTGCAGCTGCGCTTGCTACGACACACAGCGATGCCAGCTACGGATGGTTTTGAATCGACTTGACCCCGGACCATTTTGTGTGCAGAAGATACTAGGACCTTGGGCATCTGCCTCAGTTGCGCAGAAAGCAACTAAAGCACTGCTACTTTACCTTAAGTCAACAAACCTGAGCGACCGCCGTTAAACTGTGTGTGCTCCCCGAGTGTGCTCGTGATTGTGTGTACCTTCTCATCTTTCTGCAACCTCTTTTCTCCCCTTTATCCCTTCCCAAGTGCAGGGTAGCAAACCGAATGTGCGTCTGGTTAACCTCCCTGCCTTTCCTTGTATCTTTATCTCTCTCTCTCTCTTCCCGGGATATTTTTAAGTGATAAAATTGGCTCGTTTGTAAATTATGAGCGTTTACAAAAAGACTTAAAGTCTACTTTGGTTCTTCGCAAGGACATGCAGGAAGACATTCGGGCTATGAGTCTGTGTGCGGTATTGAGAAGAGCAATAAAAAAGTCAACTTTTTCAATAACTTCAAACACAGGCGGGTCGTTTAGTCCATGGTGGAACGCTGATTGTATGAGGGGGTATAGAAAACGAAAAGCGGCGTGGAAGCAACTTATCCACGACCCATGCCCAAAAAACTGGTGTGACTATAAATACGTGGCAGAAGATTTTAAACGTACAGTACGCAAAGCAAAAAATGACTATGACACTAACAAATTCAGCTATCTTTGAAAACCATACAACAGAAAAGCGCTTTTTAGATTTTTGCGTTCCAGAAAAACGATACCACCATCAGACAATATTGATTCTTCAATTCTATCGCCTAGCGAACTCACTGAAATATTAGAAAACGTCCGTAAAAGATTAGAAGAAAGATTCAGATCAACAATGCCAACACACATAGTAAAGCCAATTGCAGGGGAGGAGTTCAATGAGGTGACATTAGCGGAACTAGTGGGTGTAGTGAGGCACTTCCCTCCTACAGCACCTGGACCAGCTGGAGTAACCTCAGCAATGATAAAAGTACTATATGTCATTTACCCACATTAACTCTGTAATATGGTTAATTACTCTTTGAAAAATTCTTGGATACTGGCGGATTGGAAGCTTTCCAAAATAATTCGGATACTTAAAAAACGGGGACTTGGGTATACACTTGACAATGTGAGGCCAATTTCTCTTACATCTAATTTGGTTAAACTAACTGAAAGAGTTTTGAATGCACGTGTAATAAAATACATTGAGGAGAAATCAATACTACACCCCAGTCAAATTGGCTTTAAATCGGGATGCTCCATATGGTGGGCGCACGCAGATTTGGAGAGTCGTATACAGTTGGCTAGGCGTAGAAGAGAGTATTGTGCATTAGTTACTCTGGATTTGGCCAAGGCGTATGACAAAGTGGAGCATAAAATACTAATAGAGCAGATGGAAATGTCACACTTACGAAACTACATGACAGCATGGGTAGCAGAGCTTTCAAGAGAGAGAGAGTTTCATTGCTTTCAAAGGGGTTGTTTTTCTAACAGATATCGACAATACCGTGGCGTACCACAGGGGGCAGTGCTTTCACCGGTATTGTTTAACATCTTCCCCAGTTCGATTCCAACACATAGCGATATTCATTTATATGTGTATGCAGATTACATTGCTTTCTTTGCGACAAACAGTGATCTGCAAAACTTTATCAGACATTACAGAATTACCTAAACATGAAAGAGGAATGGCTTGAAAAAATTGGAATGTCTCTAAACGTAAACAAAAGCACGCTTCTAGTGTTCTCGTTCAGGGATCCCGTCAACATCTCCTTGATGTATGGCACAGAGCAGATTTCTCAGGTGGATTCACTCAAATACTTAGTCATCATATATAACAGCTCGTTAAATTGGAAAAGCTACATCGATCACATTGCGTCCAAAGCAACACGAGCCATGGGGTGGTTACGCAAGCTCAGCAACATAAAAAGGGGGTTGCGAAGAAATACGTTGGTAATGGTCTATAAAATGCACATTCATCCTATCATGGAATTCGGCTGTGTCTTATTTTCGGGCAGTGCGACATATAAAATGAGACCGCTAATATTATTAGAAAGGGAGGCTTTACGACTGTGCCTTGGACTGCCCAAGTTTGTTGCTAACAATGTGCTATACATGGAAGCGCGTCTACCGTCATTGTTGAATAGATTCAAAATGCTTACTATCCAAACATTTTTAAAACTATACAGTGTGCCTCAGAGAGCATCGTTTTATGCTTTTAATAAACAACCAAGCCTATTTTTTGAAACTTGGTGGTCGCGATTCCACTGCCCACAGATCTTGTTCGTTCAAGCACTGCTAGAACCACTGAACGTCAAAATCAAACATATTTTCTCAACAAGAAACGCTAATTTAGATCTTAAGATAGAATTTGAGAATATTTATTCTTCTAGCGCAAAGCAAATGCCATTTCAATATTTAAATGATCGGCTGCAGGATTACGTGGCACACGTGAACATGAACAACATAATTGCGACTGATGCATCCGTATCAAATGAAAAGGCTGGGGCAGGTATCTTCTCACGTTCCCTTGACTGGTCCTTTTCGGTTAGACTCCCAGATTACACACCAATATTTATAGCAGAATTATTTGCTATTGTACTGGCACTACGGAAACTTCCTTTGGGCGAATCGGAAGCAATCGTAATTACAGATTCTTTTTCAGTATGTGCTGCTCTGTCTTCAGGAGCCAACTTAACAATTATGCACATGTTTCGACAACTCATACCGATAAACTTGAAAAAACTGCAGCTCTTATGAGTACCAGGCCATCGTGGCATATATCTCAATGAGATGGCGGATGCACTAGCCACAGTATCTCTTAGCGGTCCCCTTATCCCGATTTTGCCTGATACGGCTTACGCGACAGCAATAAGGTTTAAAAACCTCTGTTTGCATGAATACGACGGCTACTCATTGGATAAATATCGGGATTTCGCACATCTAGGATGCCGCTGGGATAGACAGTGGTGTGCAACACGGCACTTGGAAGTTACTTTTACAAGATTGCGTTGCAGAATTCCGCAACTGAATTATTATTTGCATAAAGTTGGTCTAAAGGCGTCACCTTTATGTCAGACTTGCGAAGAAATGGAAACGATAGATCACTTATTTTTGTTCTGTCGCCGATATTCTCATCAGCGGAAAAGATACCTGGTAGCTCCACTTGAAAAATTGGGATTAGATATAAATGTGGCAGTAATTTTGTCGTTTGGCAGCATAAATTCGGTTATAGCCACAGGGACGTCTGCTCTGCGGTATTTGAATACATAATTGAAACAAAGCTATTGCCATGTTAATCTGCATATATATATATATATATATATATATATATATATATATATATATATATATATATCATTTTAGACACACCATTACCTCTGTCTCAAATCGCATCTGATAGCCTGCATCGCTCCCTGCTCAGATATACTCCTTTTTCGATTTTCGGCTTTTCTTTCTATATATTTTTTCAGCCCAAAATTACGTTGTGTTTGAAAAACCATAAGCCTTTTAGTTAAGATCCTGCCGCCCGGTTCTTGGCCGATCCCCCTTTGTGGGTGTGCGCAAGAGTATCAAGGATCATCATCATCAACATCATCATCATCATCATCATCAAGAAACAACACATCGTTTCCAATCTGTTCTCATTCTGAGCCTACAACTACCGCCGCCTGTTGGTTTCCTACAACACTGATATGACTGCGATGCAGCCTCAAAGATAGATGCACTAGTGCAATCCATAGTTCCTCACTCGTACTAGCCACGGAGCTCCGTATCGAAACACGGGCGTGCTCGTCACAGAACACCTACCAATGCTGATGGTCTAAAATTTGTGCAAACCAAGGTGCCACCTAGGAGCTGCAACAAGAGAGTGATGACACATCACCATGATCGCGACGGTCTACGCTGTCATTGCAAGCTTTCCGCGGCATTGTTTGAAGGAATCGATTGGCAGTTTAGCTTGTGACAATTAATTTGATTGACGCGCGTAAGCGCACTACGAGAGTAATGTGCCAACAAAAGACATGCCTATAGTGAGTGTATTCGAGCAGCCGGTTAGGCAACGGAAAACAGACGTTTATCAGTGAAATCGAATCATGCTTATGCACTGTTAGCTGCTGCAAACCTACCGTGCCCAACGTTGGCAGCACTGGTGTGAGCTGACGCCGCGGTGCTATCCTAGTGTGATGGATTAAGGAACGTTTGTTGATAGCGGACGAGAAAGGATTAACATGAACTTTTTATTTCATGGCATGGGTGGAACGGCTGACGGCGCACGGATACGCTACCGTGTGCAGCGCCGTTGAGTCGGACGTCGCGGCCAACGCAGCAGTCAGGGTCGCAACTCCGGAGGTCCAGGATCAGGCCACGGCTCACGACGACCACACCCGGTAGGCCTCGTCCATGAACCTGCTCCCGGCCACTTCACCCAGGCAGGAGCCGTTCAGCAGGTCTCGGCTTTGGACCTTGAACAAACACACCGGAGCTCGACCTGGCTGACACGTACGGGTCCCCCGTCCGGCTCAGGAATGCTGCCAGGAACTCGTCCTCTCGAGCGGCGCACCGCTTCCTCTGCCTTCGTGGCCTCAACCCTCGAGCTCTCTTTTCCGCAAGTTCCTTCTTGGCCAGGGCACCGCCAGGTACCCTCGGGTGCACACTGCAGCTCATGAGCTCGCGGCCCACGTCCGAGTCTGGCGCGTCGCTCGGTACGGCTCGGCACCGCTCGGCGATCCTCGATTCAGCCAGAACTCCCCTGGCACCTAGATCCTCGGCCACCCTGAACCTCGCCCGGCTCCGTGCTCCTCTGTGCGCACTACCGCGTCTCGCCCGGCAGAAATTTCGCTCGTCCCTTGCCGAAGTGCGACGCTCTGGTGACACCGGCGCTTGATGGCATTGGCGCGACTACTGAGCAGTCAACCCGCATCGGAGACGCGATGCTCCATGCGGGCTCATGCGGGGAAATGGCCAGCCCGTCCAGCGAAGAGCGTGCACCGAGGCGCGATGCTCGACGCAACCGTGACCATTAGCCAGGCCACGTTCGTCGATGTGTCGAACGGCTGACCGTGGAGACGCCTCGCCGAGATCCGCGATGCCCTCGGCAAGGAAGAGAACAGCAGGCCAGGCCGCGCCCCGAGATGCAGTACTCGTGCCGGCAATGCCTCCCAGCTGGTGGTTGGACGGCAGCAGCGTGGACGGCCGCGTTCCCTTGCCGGAACCTGGATCGCCTGCGTCCGACGCTTCGGCCCGCTGTCTCCCGTCTGCCGCTGCTCCGGCTCGTCCCCAGCCACAAAGCCCACTGCCACGTAATGGTCGCACGTCGCCCAATCGTGGCACGCCACCTCTATGGGCCACCACTGTTCATCAGCTGATTTGCGCACAGTTGCCTCGTAATTGCACGTGCCTTGCCCCGCACTTCCGTCGTTGTCGTTTTCTTCACTCATCACAATAACCCCCCGCACAAGAAAGTTGTTTCAGTCAAACAACTTTTCTCACAATACACAGTGATGAGGAAGAACAGTCCCGTGGACTCACGACTCTCGAGCAGTGGTGGCGGAAATGCCTGGACCAGCGCGGCCTCGGGCCTCGTTTCCGAGCTTTCTGGTCCCTCATTTCTTTTTCCTCAGCACTCACCCATGCCAGCAAAGCCTCTCCACTCAGCCCCATCCCCTTCCCTAGCGCAACTAGCTTTCTCTTGTCGTCCATTCTCGTCGGCTACACACAAACAACATGAGGCTCTCAGATGTAATGCGAGAGCTTAATCCTGGCAGGCTCGCCATTTATTGTGATGGATTAAGGAACGTTCGTCACTATGTTTGTTGATAGTGGACGAGAAAGGATTAACATGAACTTTTTATTTCATGGCATGGGTGGAACGGCTGACGGCGCACGGATACGCTACCGTGTGCAGCGCCGTTGAGTCGGACGTCGCGGCCAACGCAGCAGTCAGGGTCGCAACTCCGGAGGTCCAGGATCAGGCCACGGCTCACGACGACGACACCCGGTAGGTCTCGTCCATGAACCTGCTCCCGGCCACTGCACCCAGACAGGAGCCGTTCAGCAGGTCTCGGCCTTGGACCTTGAACAGACACACCGGAGCTCGACCTGGCCGACACGTACGGGTCCCACGTCCGGCTCAGGAACGCTGCCAGGAACTCGTCCTCTCGTGCGGCGCACCGCTTTCTCTGCCTTCGTGGCCCCAACCCTCGAGCTCTCTTTTCCGCAAGTTCCTTCTTGGCCAGGGCACCGCCAGGTACCCTCGGGTGCACACTGCAGCTCATGAGCTCGCGGCCCACGTCCGAGTCTGACGCGTCGCTCGGTACGGCTCGGCACCACTCGGTGATCCTCAATTCAGCCAGAACTCCCCTGGCACCTAGATCCTCGGCCACCCTGAACCTCGCCCGGCTCCGTGCTCCTCTGTGCACACTACCGCGTCTCGCCCGGCAGAAATTTCGCTCGTCCCTTGCCGAAGTGCGACGCTCTGGTGACACCGGCGCTTGATGGCATGGGTGCGACTACTGAGCAGTCAACCCGCATCGGAGACGCGATGCTCCATGCGGGCTCATGCGGGGAAATGGCCAGCCCGTCCAGCGAAGAGCGTGCGCCGAGGCGCGATGCTCGACGCAACCGTCACCATTAGCCAGGCCACGTTCGTCGCTGTGTCAAACGGCTGACCGTGGAGACGCCTCGCCGAGATCCGCGATGCCCTCGGCAAGGAAGAGAACAGCAGGCCAGGCCGCGCCCCGAGATGCAGTACTCGTGCCGGCAATGCCTCCCAGCTGGTGGTTGGACGGCAGCAGCGTGGACGGCCGCGTTCCCTGGCCGGAACCTGGACCACCTGCGTCCGACGCTTCGGCCCGCTGTCTCCCGTCTGCCGCTGCTCCGGCTCGTCCCCAGCCACAAAGCCCACTGCCACGTAATGGTCGCACGTCGCTCAATCGTGCCACGCCACCTCTATGGGCCACCACTGGTCATCAGCTGATTGGCGCACAGTTGCCTCGTAATTGCACGTGCCTTGCCCCGCACTTCCGTCGTTGTCGTTTTCTTCACTCATCACACCTAGGTATGATCATGATAATAAATGAACTTTATTTTGGTCCAGAGAAGACGAACGCGTGAGATATCACACCAAACAGCTAGCCCCACGCGTCAAACTGAACTTGACGGCTTCATCGCGGTCACTTTGGACGGCCATTGTTTCGTCGATTCCCGCCATGTTGTCCAATTCACTCATGGTCAAGTGTGATTGACCCGCATGGCTGCTATATTCTGTCCCATTGGCTTAAAATGCCACCATTGTGAAATTTGAAAAGATCATGGACACTGGCTGCAGTATACAGAAAAACAACCCCGGTTTAGGCCACGTGGCAGAGCGATCAAGTAACTTAGCTCATGGCTCTGCTTCAGTTTTACCGAATCAGAACTACGTAGTCACAAGTAGACACCGTCAAAATCTGTGACGTCATGGAGACTGGTCTAGGAACGTCAATGTGGCGTAAGCTGCATAATTTACTGTTTGTGGGTTTTCTCGCTTACTTGATGTGTTATGGCGGCAAGTTCAGTGATTTTGATATTGTGAATAAGTAAATTACTAATACTAGATCAAATTGCGCTCTCTTTAGTTATTTTATGCAACAGCAGCATATATATATATATATATATATATATATATATATATATATATATATATATATATATATATATATATATATATATATATATGTATATATATTGTCACTAGGTGAAAGTAACAGACTACAGGACGATGGTGCGACCAGAAAAAACGAGGTCTGTATTAACAGAACAAAAGAGCAGCCGCTTCGACTTCTTCTTCCTCGGAGGAACCGTGGGTGCTGTCCACGCTCATCACTTCATCGTCCTCTGTCTTCTTGCCCGGCCTTTAGCCGTGACATTAGCCTCCCATTCAAGAAAGCATCGTCCCGATGCTTTATAATCAAAGCGGTTTGTACTCGTTGGAAACGCACGAGTTTATTCGGAGAAATAAGGCTTCATGCGTACCACGTGCACAACTTCTGGAGCATACCTTCGACGCCTTGAAGAGTGCGCAGTATCAGGAACAACCTCATAATTAATGTCACTGAGACGTCGCAGAACATTATAGGGACCGAAGTACCGTCTTAACAGTTTTTCTGAGAGGCCATGGCGCCGAATAGGTGTCCAAATCCAAACTTTCTCTCCTGGCTCGTAGGAGACTGGTCGGTGACGAAGGTTGGACCGTCTTGAATCGTAGTCCTGCTGGCGACTAATACGTAGGCGTGCAAGTTGTCGGGCTTCTTCGGCCAGCTGAGTGATATAATCAGCATCCGTTTCAGCGTCTTCGCACTCGTGCAGTAGCATATCATCCAGCATAGTGGTGACTTCACGACCATGAAGAAGGCGGAATGGCGTTGTTCTTGTTGTTTCTTGATAAGCCGTGTTATAGGCGAACGTGACATACGGCAAGATCTCGTCCCAGTTTTTATGCTCCACATCGACGTACATGCAGAGCATATCCGCTAGTGTCTTGTTGAGACGCTCCGTAAGACCATTCGCTTGCGGATGATACGCCGTTGTTCGCCGGTGGGATGTGCCACTAAGTCTTAAAACTGTCTGTAATAGTTCGGCTGCGAATGCAGTTCCCCTGTCAGTTATTACCACTGATGGAGCACCTTGCCTCAGCACCACATTCTCTACAAAAAATCGGGCTGCTTCACTTGCCGTGCCCCTCTCCAAAGCCTTGGTTTCGGCGTAACGAGTGAGGTAGTCGGTGGCTACTATAATCCATCTGCGACCTGCTGATGAGGTTGGAAATGGGCCCAAAAGATCCATTCCGACTTGAGCGAATGGAGTAACAGGCACGTCAATAGGATGGAGGAGGCCTGCTGGTTTGACGGGTGGAACTTTTCTGCGCTGGCAATCAAGGCACGTCCGAACATAGTGTTGAACGGTCGCCGTCAGTCTTGGCCAGTAGTATTTCTGCTTCACTCTGCACAACGTACGCATGTAACCCAGGTGACCGGATGTTGGTTCATCGTGGCATGCCTGTAATACTTCGCTCCTTAGAGATGTTGGGACGACGAGTAAGTAGTCGTTTCCGTGTGGCGTGAAGTTCATCTTATACAGGACGTTGTTGCGCAAGCAAAATGACGAAAGCCCTCTCGCAAACAGTCTAGGTACAGCTGAAGTGCGACCCTCTAAAAGACGTATTATGGGTTCTAGTTCGGGGTCGTCTCGTTGCAGCTGTGCGACAGTTGCCGTGTTTACAACTTTGACAAAGGCTGTACCGTCATCTTCTGCCGTCGCAGGTTCGTATGGCGCACGAGAAAGGCAATCTGCGTCTGAATGTCGCTTCCCCGATCTGTAGACCACCGTCATGTCAAATTCTTGAAGCTTCAGGCTCCAGCGCGCCAACCGTCCTAAAGGGTCTCTTAAATTTGTCAGCCAGCAGAGGGAGTGACGGTCGCTGACAACATTAAAAGGACGACCATACAGGTATGGGCGGAATTTCACAACCACCCACACCACCGCAAGGCACTCTTTTTCCGTAGTGGAATAATTTTCTTCCGCACGTCAAAGAGTTCTGCTCACGTAAGCAATTACTCATTCGGCGCCATCCTGCCACTGCACGAGTACAGCTCCTAAGCCGACATTGCTAGCGTCGGTGTGCACTGTTGTCGGTGCGTCATCATCAAAGTGTGCGAGGACTGGTGGCTTCTGAAGGCGTTGCCGCAGCTCGTCGAATGATTTTTGCTGCTCTTCATTCCATACGAATGCTACGTCTTCTCTGGTAAGGCGGGTCAACGGCGAGGCAATGCGCGAGAAGTTCTCAATGAAGCGTCGGTAGTAAGCACACAGTCCTAAAAACTGTCTGACCGCCTTTTTGTCAGTTGGCGCTGGAAAATTCGTAACGGCATCTATTTTTTCAGGGTCAGGCCGCACACCTTCACTACTGACAAGATGCCCCAGGAACAGAAGCTCTTCGAAGCCGAAATGGCATTTTTCCGGCTTAAGTGTTAGTCCGGCGTAACGGATAGCTTGAAATACTGAGTGCAGTCGCCTGACATGTTCGTCGAATGTGGCAGAAAATACGATGACGTCATCTAAATACACTAAGCACGTCTGCCACTTGAGGCCTGATAGTACGGTGTCCATTAGCCGCTGAAACGTTGCCGGTGCTGAGCACAAGCCAAATGGAAGTACCTTAAATTCAAAAAGGCCATCAGGTGTCACGAAAGCTGTTTTATCCCGGTCGCTTTCATCGACTTCTATCTGCCAATACCCACTCCTTAGATCCATTGACGAGAAATAAAGCGCGTGCCGTGGTCGATCGAGTGAATCGTCGATACGTGGAAGTGGGTAGACGTCTTTTTTTGTCACCTGATTCAGCTTGTGGTAATCCACGCAGAAACGTAAGGT
Source organism: Rhipicephalus microplus (assembly GCF_043290135.1). NCBI lineage: Eukaryota > Metazoa > Arthropoda > Arachnida > Ixodida > Ixodidae > Rhipicephalus > Rhipicephalus microplus. The sequence continues at coordinate 100,975,388 of NC_134709.1, forward strand.
GCCGTCTTTTTTCTTCACTAATACAACCGGCGAATCCCAAGGGCTTTTCGACGGCTGAATAACGTCGTCTTCAAGCATCTGTCGCACCTGCTTTTCGATGGCTTAACGTTCTCGCGGAGCTACCCGGTACGGGTTTTGCCTGATGGGTCTGGTCATGTCGTCCGTTATAATTCGATGTTTCGTCAGCGGCGTTTGACGGACCCTAGAAATTGAAGAGAAACAATCTTCAAACTTGTTAATAAGCTACGTGATACTTTGCTTCTGCGCCGGCAGCAAACTTGGGCCAATATCAACAGATAGAGGTGCGGGGGTCACATCAGTTGAATTGTCTTTTTCAAGAGTTAGGCAGTCTGTCATCTTGGTGAGCTCTTCCATGTACGCGACTGCCATGCCCCTCGTTAGATGTCGGCGTTCAGATCTGAAGTTCGTAACAAGGACGTGCGTGTGTCCGCATTTTATGCTTACGACGCCTCTTGCGATAGATAAACCATGGCTGAATAGTAGTGTTGGAATTTGCTCGGCGATGTTTTCAGAATCGCTCGACGTGTCACATGTCACAGCCACGAGTGCACTCGACCGCGGTAGGATGGTCACGTCGTCTTCGAAGACACGCAAAGGCTGACGTCGCTGGTCTGTACAGGGTACATCCGAAACTTGATCTGGGGCCGTCCAAAACGTAACCGATCTCTCAGGAATGTTGATAATGGCACCGTATTCACGCAAGAAGTCCATGCCCAAGATCAGGTCTTTGCAGCACTCCGGTAAAATTACGAAAGTAGCGACGAAATCTGAACTGCCGATATTAATTCGAGCTGTCCATTTGCCCGTCGGCGTCACCAATTATTGACCCCCGGCAGTTCTAATGTTTGGGCCCGTCTATATTGTTCTTACTTTCTTTAGGCAGTCGGCGAGTTTACGGCTGATAATAGAGAAGTTTGCACCAGTATCTACCAGTGCTGTTATTGGGCGTCCGTGTATACAAATGTCTAGATTGGCGCTTACGATTTCCGTTGATGTCGGTGACGTCGTATCGTCCTTGGTATCGTGCGTCGTATAATCCGTGGTATCATTCGTCGTATCACGTCGTAGAGAAGATGTTGGGGTGTGATAGCATCTCGACGGGCGGCAACCTTCCCCCAAAGGTCGCAGCTGTTAGTTTCCCCGACGAGGGCTAGGACGAGGGCTAGGAGATCTGCCCCGGACCACCTCGGAGTAACTGCGCTGCGTCGGCGAGTTCGGTGCAGGTAAAGGAGAGTGGGGTCGACGATACGGCACTTCGGGTTGCTGTGCTTGCGGGCCTGCACTGCTGTCACGGCGGTTATCGAAATAGGCACGAGGGGAGGTTTGTAGAAAGTTATGATGCCTACGGTCACGGTACGGGCAATTGCGGAAAATAAGGCCGGCTTCTCCGCAATGAAAGCAAAATGGTCGACGGTCGACGGTGCGCCACAAGTCCGTCTTACGGATGAATGGTCGACTGGTGGGCATACCTTGCGACCAAGATGCAGATGTCGGCGGAGTGTACATTGGCGCCGTTTGCATAGGCACGTTGGACTGTGGATACGGCTGCGGCGGATTGGGAGCTGGGGCCCACGGCTCGTTGTAAGGCCCTTGGCTCACGTCACGATAAGCCAGTGGTGACGAGTTGTAGGACACTGGAGTGTGTCGACGGACAGCTGATGCGTAGCTCACAGACCGCTGGTCTGAGGGCGATTCGGGCAACAAAAATGCCTGGCGGAGTTCTATATATATATATATATATATATATATATATATATATATATATATATATATATATATATATATGGGAAACAGTTGTATACTTAAGGGCTCGTTTTTTTCGGGTTTTGCACAATATTAATGAGATCTAACAGACAATATTGCCAAGGAAGGTATAGGGGAAGTTATTAGGTCAATCGTAATGTAAATGAGAAGAAAGAAAAGTTGGTGAAAAGATAACTTGTTGTGGGCAGGATCCGAACCTGCGACTTTCGAATAACGCGTTAGATGCTCTATAACTGAGCTACCACAACAACTATCCTCCCTCCCCCCCTATCCACTTTATTGGGTATCTATGTCAATTTAAAAGTGGGAGTGTTAGTCAGCGCCACTAGTAGCCATGGCGGCGAGTGTGGTACACTCTTTATAAGCCTGTTTGGCGTCACGTAGCACGTGAACTTATTACTAACTGGCAGCTGACAAATAGTCTCCCGTATACAACCTAAAGGCACCAAGTTTGCCAGTACGAGACCCTCGTTAATGAATAAGGGAAACAAGTATATACTCAAGGGTTGTTTTTTTTTGTGTGTTTTACACAATATTAATGAGATCTAACAGAGAAAAATGCCAAGGAAGGTATAGGGGAAGGTAATAGGCCAATTGTAATGCAAATGAGAAGGAAGAAAAGTGGGTGAAAAGATAACTTGCCGTGGGCAGGATCCGAACCTGCGACCTTCGAGTAACGCGTTCGATGCTCTACCACTGCGCTACCATGACAGCTATCCCCCCCAGCCATTTTATTGGGTATCTATGTCAATTTAAATGTGGGAGTGTTAGTCAGCGCCACTAGTAGCCGTGGCGGCGAGTGTGGCACACTCTTTATGAGCCTATTTGGCGTCACGTAGCACGTGAACGTATTACTAACTAGCAGCTGACCAATAGTCCCCCGTATAGAACCTAAAGGCATCAAGTTTGCCAGTACGAGATCCTCGTTAATGAATAAGGGAAACAAGCGTATACCTAAGGGCTGTTTTTTTTTTCGTCTTTTACACAATATTAATGAGATCTAACAGACAAAAATACCAAGGAAGTTATAGGGGAAGTTATATGACCAATGGTAATGCAAATGAGAAGGAAGAAAAGTGGGTGAAAAGATAACTTGCCTTGGGCAGGATCTGAACCTGCGACCTTCGAATAACGCGTTCGATGCTCTACCACTGAGCTACCATGACAGCTATCCCCCCAGCCACGGAAAGTTATCTTTTCACCCACTTTTCCTTCTTCTCATTTACATTACCATTGACCTAGTAACTTCCCCTATACAATCTTTGGCATTATTGTCTGTTAGATTTCATTATTATTGTGAAAAACAGGAAGAAAAAACGAGCCCTTAAGTATACGCTTGTTTCCCTTATTCATTAACGAGGGTCTCCTACTGGCAGACTTAGTGCCTTTAGGTTGCATACGGGGGACTATTGGTCAGCTGCCAGTTAGTAATAAGTTCACGTGCTACGTGACACCAAACAGGCTCATAAAGAGTGTGCCACATTCGCCGCCATGGCTACTAGTGGCGCTGACTAACACTCCCACGTTTAAATTGACATAGATACTCAATAAATTGTCTGGGGGGATAACTGTCATGGTAGCTCAGTGGTAGAGCATCGAACGCGTTATTCGAAGGTCGCCGGTTCGGATCCTGCCCACGGCAAGTTATCTTTTCACCCACTTTTCTTTCTTCTCATTTACATTACAATTGGCCTAATATCTTCCCCTATACTTTCCTTGGTATTATTGCCTGTTAGATCTCATATTATATAAATATATATATATATATATATATATATATATATATATATATATATATATATATATATATATATATATATATATATATATATAATCTTTCAGAGCTGTCGTTGGACAGCTTAAACAGATGGCGTGAGCTTCGAACCACCAAATCGAACTTGAATATAGCCCAAACAAGCACAACACGTAAACTTAACGTAGCACAGAAATAGCCCAAGTTAGTTATTTTTCCAACATGCCTATATAATAAATTTACCGCAAGACTTTATCGCTAATACGTTAAAAATTATCGAACAAACTTTTAATAGTCTCAAAAAGATATTATTAATGCTGCCATGTCACTCCCAAAGGACTTGTCAAATTCTTTCAAAATACCGCGCAGGTTCTGTCAAGATACCACTGCAACGTCGCCATGGTCCCCAAGACGGAGGAACCAAGTCGGTTCGGATGCGCCGGGTTTTTACGTATTTTCACGTACTTTGCATTGGTTGAAGTTAAAATCGTTTTTCTCAGTTCACCCACCTAATATTTAATGCCTATATTCAAAGGCTCCATCTGCTCAGTCCCAGATAAATCAAGAGGAGCCGGGGTGTGAGACGGGGCAGGTGCTGGCTCGTCCTCAAAGCACGCCTTCTAAGTAATGAGTGATGACATGTCAAGCCCTTTCTTGGACTACGTTTACTATGTCTGTAAGTGCAGGGTTCGTTGAACACATTTAAGTATTTTGGTGGCGACACCCCAAGCAGCGTGCGCAAGTTCTTGGGACCTTGTTTTCTTTGTATATTCATAGGGGAGGCTTCGATAACAAAAAAAAAAAAAAAAACACCTGCGTGCTTAAGCCGTTTGTGGTCCCTGGTTCGAAAATTCTCTTTGTAACTCCTTGCCTAGTCGATAACAATGTAGCCCAAAAACAGTCATATAGCCAAATAGAAAATTTCGACGCCAACTCGAAGAAAACGTAGCTCAATTTCGCCAACAATAGCCTAATCTGGTAACCCTGGCAATGCGCTTACACAGCCGACGTACAGTGTACTTGAATAGAGGCAGTGTGCTCACTGCCTTATCCTTGCGGCGCTCCGCCGTAGCGCACTCTGTGTCGACTTCCACGATGCCCACCAGGGGCGCTGACGCTTGACGCACCTGAAAAACTTCTCTTGGTTCGTGTTGGCCGTGTTGGCGGACGGGGCTGGTTCGCTCAGTTCAGTTCGATCGGTTCGATTGGATCAACGTGGGTACCCCGTGTGCGTGTTCTGTGCTTTATGCTTGGATCATTGTGTAGCATGTGTTCGTGAAGATGCCTAACCGCCGTCGAAATTACTGTTTTGCGCCCGGTTGTCGAACCGGGTACAGTCGTGTGCAGGATGCACCACAGGCGTCTTTGTTCAGCGTCCCGCGTGATGAAGAACGACGGAAGGAGTGGGAAAGAAATCTCCACCGTGCATATAAGAAACTGGATGAGTTTTCTGCGGTCTGCGAACTGCATTTCTAACCGAGGTTCGTTATCAAGGAGTTCGTGCACCATATAGATGGCAAAGAGGTACGCATTCCTCGTGATAAACCGATGCTGTCGGAAAACTCCGTCCCCACGATTCTTCCAAATTTGCCGCAGTACTTCACGAAGAAGATGCCAAAACCGAGAGCTAAAAGGAAGATGTGCGAAAATGACCATGCAGCCGCAAAGAAAAAGAGCCGAAGTGCTCTCGAGACGGACTGTACTGAATTTCCACGGGCTGCTATTGGTGATTCAGGAGAGGACTGCGACTTCACACAGGATGACGTTCCAACGGAGCCCGAGCATTGCTTGTCGTTTTGTTATTGTTTAAAGACTCCTTCCAAGTAATGGTGCATATCAATGTGTAAATGTCTCGATTTGCCATTATTCAGCTTTTTTTACCCTAATATTTCTTGTGCAAATTCTTTCATCACTTATTTGTAAATAAACATTATTTCATCAATTTACATGGATTTTTATCATTTCTTTTTAATTTGCTACGTCATTAACTTGATGGATGCACGAAATATGAAAATTCAGAGGCAATGAATGGAATGGACTCTGTCAGTGAAGGACAGGAGCGGGTGTAAATCAATGAAAGAGGTCTCCGTACTGCAGGACCTAACAGGCTGTTCATAATAATGATGCTACGTCTTGTTTACAGCAATAATCACGCCACACACCAATCATCACCTAAAGTCTCGAAGCAGCGATGCTAGAATGTTAAACGTCGTGCGTGGTTGTCATGGTGGTTAAAGTTTGGGTTTAGGGCGCGCATTCCTGCAGCAGGCACGTAATCAAGAAAAACCCGGCGTGGAGGCTGTCTAAGGCGTTGTACTGTTCAACCCAAGGACGTGTGTTCGATCCTAGCTGCGGTGGCTGTTCTCCTGACGGAGGAGAAAAACGAAACAAGCCGTGTGTCGGCATTTAGGCTGACGTTAAAAATTCTAAAGGGATCTAAATGAACCTGCAGCCCTCCGCTATGGCGCACCTCATAGCGAAAGTGTGGCTTCGGCCCGTTAAACTCCAAAATTTTAATTCTGACATTGCGAAAAAAAAAGTGCGTAGTGTTTTTCGCACCTCGGAACCGCAGTCGACATGACCGCTGCATTAGCGAAACCACTTTGAACATTTAAACGGCCGGAAAATAATACAATGTCAGTTGCTTCACGCCCTGCACACTGATAAGATGCGCCAAAAGAAGTGTCGTGCATTGCATGTCGCGAACGTTGCATAATTTCTGGCATTTCAACAGGGGCGGCGCCAGGATGTTTTTACTGGGGGGGCAACCACGAAAAGTGAGTTCCTCCGGGGGGGCAAGCTAGCTCTGCTCCTACTAGGTTTTCAATATATGCTTCCGGGCACTTGGGTGGGCATAGGGGGGGCAGGCGAGAATTTTGGGGGGGCTCCAGCCCACCCTTGCCCCCCCCCCCCTGGCGCTGCACCTGCATTTCAACAATTGCGCTGTGGCTCTCTACTTCGGCGCGCAAAGGAGTTTCAGGTGACGCTGCTAACCGCGCCGCCTCTCGGCGTCGACACGAAGTGGGTCACCCACCGCCGCCTGTGAGCACACTGCCTCTATTCTAGTACACTGTAGCCGACGTCATGACGAGCGCTATTCACCAATCGTTGACTGTCGGTGAACGCACGGACGTCTAGCGCCTTCTGTGGAGTGGCCGCAAAAACTAAAGAACGAGGCTATTGTTAGGAAGAAAGTAGGTAGCGCGACTTGTTGCAGCCTTTATAGGGGCCCTGATCAACGCTGCAACTGGAAAAAGGACTACCATTTTGATCACAGCAAGTAATAAAAGGGCATATACAAAAAATTCTTGCAACAGAGGGCGGGAATGATGAAATGACTGAGTCGTTGGGGAAGTTGGCTAAACGCCTTGCAAATGAGAGCGCAGAAGGACGAACAGTCCATACGATAGCACATCAATTTCCGAGAGATCGTAGAGACGAATCAGTGGCGTAGCCATAGGTACATTTGTTTTTCAGTGTGTGCGTGTATATACGAATGGAAAATATTTACACGCAAAACATGAAAATGCAGCCAGGGTGTTGGAAGCTCAACCCAACACGCCGACTGCGTGACTTCTATATGTATCTCCGACGCATTCGAAAACCCCGATGCCTTCACTACCCACTAACAATATACATCACGTGATACGCGTAAAATCACACCACGCTCACGGTGTTTAAACGGTAACTGGAGAGTCCATTCATTCGAAAACAACGAAACTGCTCGATAGCGTAGTAATTCTTGGGTAAAGCAGTGAGATAGCAGGCGTCTACTTGGCTTCACAAAGCTAGCGCTAGGTCTTGTAGCTTTCTTGTTTAAGCGGAGTTCTGTCCTACGACGTCTGTAAGCTGGCTGGGGTAGGTCAGCTAGTGCTTCGTTATTTGCGGCTATTAAACGTCTTGGCAGGCTTGGTTGTAGATGGTGACATCTACTGCTTCAGTGAGTGTTGACTTATTACTGCTAATTAAGGTGGACACTAAGTCACGGTCAAAATAAATTGGCAGACCCCACGTCCTGTGTGAATCAATGATATGCGAAGCACGAATAAGAAAAGTTGATATGCCATTATAAAATTAGCACAACGTTAGGAGGCGATCCTAAATTGTGCCGTACATGACTTACATGCCATCATTACAATGTGTGCACCTGTCATTTACCTTCGTCGTCTATTCATGTCATGTGTGATCAAATTTGGTACATGTGGAGTTAGCGAAATGAACACGAATGCCAGATGAGCGCAGCATGTAGTCATGTTTTACTTGACACGCATATCATGATTATCATGTTTGGACATGTCATTTACCATCGTCGTCTATTCACTTCGCGTGATACCAAATTTAGCATCACGTGACGTGATATGTGGAGTTAGCTAAACGACCGCGAGCACGCTATGAGTATAGCATGTAATCATGTTTCACGCGACACGCTTATCATGATTATCGTATTCGGACGTGTCATTTACCTTCGTAGTCTATTGACGTCACGAGATACTAAATTTGGAATATGTGGAGTTCGCGATACGGCTTCGAGTGCGCTATGAGCGTAACATATAGTCATGTTTTACATGACACGCATATCATAATTATCATGTTTGGTCATGTCATTTACATTCGTCATCCATTCAGTCACCTAATACCAAATTTGGTATATGTGAAGCTAGCGAAAGGGCCACGAGAACATCATGAGCATGGTATGTGTCATGCTCTTACACGGCACTCATATCATGAATATCATGTTTTCACCAGTCATGTACCTTCGGCATCAATTGGCGTCACGTAGCACTAAATTTGGTATATATGTAAAGCTAGCAAAATGGCCGCGAGCGCATCATGAGCGTGGCATGTAGTCTTGTTCTTACATGAGAAGCTTCTGATGATTATCATGTTTGCACCAGTCCTGTACATTCGTCATTTATTCACGTCCTGTAATACCAAATTTGGTGTATGTGAAGCTAGCGAAATGACCACGAGCGCACCATGACCATGGAGTGTAGTCATGACTATTCATAACATGAAAATCTTGACATGCTTGTCATGACTTGCACGTTAGGGTCCGTCACTTATGTTCGCCATGCAGTCAAGCCATACCATACCAATTTTGCAAAATGTCATGTGAACAAAACCACCGCAAGAGCGGGAAGACCATGAAGTGTAAATCATGACATTCATGACTTGGATGTCACGATTTTCGTGTTATGACTAGTCACCTATGCTCTTCTTACAGTCATGTTTTGCCATACCTGTTTCGGTATCGATACCATTATCGAGTCGGTCAGGAGAGCTAAAAGTCGTTGGTGGCTAAGTAGATAGATAGATATTTTTGAGATACGGTCCAAGTGGCCGAAGTTCAGGAAGAAATGCTTCGTGTTCAAAAGGGAATTACATCACTGCTTATCATCAACCGAAAGCTTTACACTGCCAGAAAGAACATACATATCGAACCTAGGCACGTCCACCCGTCCTACTTGTGCACTGCTCCTCAGAGTAAACACAGGCGAACGCGGCATACTGCATACTGCTACATAAATATGACCATGTCGCCAGAGTTTGAATATTTATTATAAAAAATAGAAAAATGCACCACGTATCTCTTTTTGCCCTAAGCTTCAGGGCAAAACGAAACAGTGTGAAAAACAACTTCATCTTTTCAGCTGTTATACTAAAAGCAGCTGAACTTCGCTCCATGGACCTTCAGGATGCCCTCATAAGACCAGTTCTTGCACTCCACACATTGAATCCAGATTGCCTGCGGCACTCCTGTTGCTCCAAAACTTCTTGCAAGTGAAACGCCGTCAGTTTTTGGTTTGTGCTTATGTTCTCTTTCTTGAAACCTTGCTTTTCACTGGATCATTAAACGATTGAAATCTAGGTATGCTCTGATGCACTTCGTCTTCACCTCTTCTTGCGCTTTGATACAGAACATCACGGCCATTTCTTCGCTTTCAGCTTGGTCAGCCGGGCTTTGTAAGGCAATAAATGTGAAAAAAGTTTATTGCTTGTTATGTTTAAAGTTGCGGCCCACGAAAAGAATTTTGATTAAATGTCGATTCCAAGGTGTATTTGACAACGGCTAGAGTTGGAAAGTCTTTCTATTTTTCATGCACCTCTTGATAGCATCCTTCGAAAAGCGGAACATCAGCGCAGCCCAAATGAAGGGAGTTCTGTTCTCAACAGCAATCAGTACTTTTACATGTCGTTTGCCTTCCAGGAAGTTCTACATCATATTATTTTCTAGGTCAGAACCCCCTAAACAGAGAATTACAATGAAAAATGATTGCAGGTAAATGTTTCACTTCACGAGACACTCTCTCAGGCAGCTGGATGCCTTTTTGTCGTGATTTGCAACTCCGACATGCGCGAATTGAAAGAAAAAAATCTCCTTTTCCCGGGCACCAAAGGAACCAAAATTTTGGTGGTAAGTAGCCAGAAGTATAAAGTGTGAAAATAAGCAATTACCTTGCTGTACTGACGCCGGAGTAGCTTCATGCATATATCTGAAAATAGGGGGAGGAATATGGCGCTTTCTACGCGGGCTTCTTTAGCAGCGTTTGTACCCGCATGGGATTTATGGGAAGTAGAGGCTTCGGGTCCGCTTCGGATGGGCCACGATCTTGAGATTCGCGACGCTTCTTTTCTGAGTGTAAAACAAAGTGATACGAACTTGGATATAATTGAAACTTTCTTAAATTATTTGCACGCAAACATTATTGCAAACATTTTTGGGACCAGAAGGCAAAAGTGAGACCTAGGCAAATTTACCTATCAGGGCTGCTGTGCCATTGCGTTCCAGATTTCACGTCAAGATTTAACAAATTATTTGGCAATATTTTTTACAACACTTGGAAGCGAACATGCCTGTGTTTTCTCTCGAAAGTATGTATTATATGTTTATAGAAATAATAACAGCATTAAGTGAGAAATACTTATCGTAGCGGTGAGTGGACGACGCTTCCTTTAAACTGTAAAATACAACTCGTCAAACTTCAACGTCACAGCAAATTTCAGACCTTGTTGTCTTAAGCCTCTTTGAACAATAATGGCACTAATTCAGTGCTTTTCACTGCACCCCACTTCCCACGCGTCGTGAAGAACGTAACTTAAACTGTAGACAAAAGTCTGTAAACAGTTCTCTAGTTAACCCTATCCATTCCTAAGCCTGTACTTCCGATGATACCCCCGGAGGTGTATGATTGAAGCGCAGGATTCTTCTCTAGGTAACTCTATGGCCACCGACAAGCCTTGGATAAAAGAATGAGCGTATGCTAGAAACACCCTGAAGGCGAGAAGGGACGCACTGCCGAGTTGCATTACGGGGCGAGGAAACCACGAAAAAGGTCTCACCTTTTCACCAGCTTTGGCTGTGCTGTGCGCCGAGGAAAAGCATGGAAGCTTTGAGAACTCGGTGGCTAGTGGATTTAAGCAGGCAGCAGAAGGAGGCGAGCAGCAGAGGAAGTCAAGGTGATTACACCAGCATGCGAAGGCCTGTCCTACAGTCACAGTGGGTGATTGGCCGACGGTGATGTCGGCGAAGAAGTTTTATATTGAAGTGCGGCCAATCGATCTGGAAGAATCGAATGACGACGAAGTGAGTTGGGAAGTTTTGAGGAGTTTTGTGAAAGAGAAACCTCGGATGAATGGGACGACAACCAACGCTGAACATTGCGTGTGAGTGTTTCCTGGAAGAGAAGCATTCTAGCTTAGTTTCATGAACTTTGGACTGAATACGTTTGGTGAACGTGTCTTTAAGTGCCTTAGATTGTCAATGCATGAGATTGCATTGTGGCACGTGTTGCTGTTTGTGTCCGTTGTTTTGAATGTATCGGAGTACTTCGTCAGTCGCGTTTGATAACTGGCTAGTGTGATATTTGTGTGTGTTAGTATACTGTTTTATCTGAGAAAATATTTTGTTTCTTATGAATTTTTTTGCTCAAACTCGATACTTGGACCACAACCATCGTTCGCTGGCGTACCAAAGTGACTAACAATAAATTGGCCGCGCTTTCGGGCTGCGTTCGGCTCGTCGATACGTGAGTCCTTAGAATCAGCCCAGCGATTGCCTCCCCATCAAAGAGATCAGTGACAGCCTAAAATATTGTGTAGGAGAACGGTTTTTGTGAGGCGAAAAACAGTCGTGCACTTTTGCCAAAGGAGATCACTGCCAGGAGACCACTGCCAGGTATTCTGTCTCTAATACCCCACACCAAAGCAGCTTTTCTGATTTCATTTCATTTCCTTAAATGACCTTATATTTTTCATGTTAAAAAATATAAGGCAACTTGCCAATATAAATTAAGAAGCTAACGCTTTCGTCATTGTGGCTAGCAATGGCAAAACAAGGCACGAATGCCCAGCACCGTCTTATGTGACAATATCCTTACTCTAGGTAACGCACGTTTGCGGGGGGGGGGGGATATTAACAATGCGAATAATTCAATAATTGCTTAAGGTATATTATTGCACGTGCCTCATTCCTACGTGTTCTCTTTAGTAAAAGTGGACAGACTTTCATTCAAGACTATCTTACTTTCAGAAGTTGAATGCTGCTCCCTTTTTGTTGTAGCTGCTTCAGAAAATAGGGTATGTTAGCATAAATATTTGAGAGAGAATTTTGTTATGAAATATAATGGTTTTCGCCGTGTAAGCCACTCAATTTCATCAGAGCAAGAACCAGGTAAATACCGATGTAGTGCCCTTTATAGGTTGCATGACATCATACTGCTGAGTATGCAACTTTTTGGTTACGCTGCCATAGCTTGTCATGCCGGGAGGGAAGTAGAAATGATTCTTAAATGAGGAAAATTGAAGACAGAAATGAACGGTGTAACTGTCTGCAGGAAAGTAAGACACCTCAACAGTAGTTCTCGGGGGTTATCTTATTTAAGGAGGAATTACAAAAATAGAAAGAGAAGATTGAGATGAAAGGAACAGCTGGGAGACGCTTTGGTGTGGGCTCGTCAGCTGTGCCACAGCACAGACCAGTAATCCACTTACTGTTGCCATGCAGGTTAGTAAACCACATGACATGTTCTCGAAAAAATTAGGCAACTATATGCTTCTTGATGCAGCTGCCGAGCCCACAGTGCTGGTTTTTTATTGTTGCCAAGTGCATCGATGTTATTTGTTCTTTGCTCATGCAGTCAGGTGATGTTCAGTCAAACCCGGGTCCTAACTCGGGCGCTATATTTGAAGAATGCATAAAATTTCAGCTGGTCAGTCAAAACTAATTTCAGATATAAATAACCTTAAGAACCAGCTTCTGACAACAAATCAAACCATCGCCCACATGAGCCAGCGGATGAATGACGTTGAAAAACATTGCCAGATTCTTGCTCTGCCTCACGCGGAAATCGAAAACATTAAGTACGACACTCCCCAGATGGCTCACCAAGTTTTGGAACGCTAGACACGCCTTGACAATGCCGAAAATTGATCACGACGAAACAACTTGGTATTTTATGGTCGGCCCGAGCGTAGCAATTCAGAGAGTTGCGCCCAAACAGAACAACTGGTCATAGAACACTGTCGTGACCATCTTGGCCTTACATTAAGATGCAAAAGTATTTGAAAGGATTCATCGTCTAGGCCTCCAGTCTACTGAGCGTGGTCGCCCTATCATTGCTAAGTGTAGCTTCTACAAGACCAAAAAAGCTGTTCTTTCTAATGCGCGCAAATTAAAAGGAACAAATTACAGCATTGCACAAGACTTCAGCCACTCTGTCAGAAATGCTCGTAAGCATTCGGTGGCTTTTGCCAAAACGAAATATGCTCGCTTTTCCCTGCCTTACAAGACCCTCTCTATTCGCTCAAAGAAATATTTTTATGAAGAAGTCTCGCAATCTGTCAAAGAATGCCAGTAGTAATCAACACGCTGTAAAAAAACAAAAACTCCTCATAGCAAAGTTTATCGGACTAACCTTGCATTCTCTGTAACTTTTACTGAAATTCGTAGTTTTTTTTTTTTGCCGAAGCGTCAACTTGTGTCAAAAAGTGCATTATCTTCTACCAGCAATGTAGTTATACTAACGGAAACATGGCTACATAGCAATATCAGTGATGCTGAAGTTCTAGCTGATATGCCTAACTTTAATCTCTATCGCAAGGATAGCCAAGATGGACGTGGGGGCGGGGTCCTTGTGGCAGTGGATCAGCAGCTATCATCTTTAACGTTTCACACTCATACAGAAATCAAAATGTTATGGGTTATCTGCCGCGTGGTACCACGAACCATACTTTTAGGTGTTTGCTATCAGCCGCCCCAAATTTACCCCGACTTCCCCTGCAAACTGAACAGCGTTATAAGCACTCCTTACAAAAGTACATCCAAACGCAGACGTCGTTTTGTTTGGGGATTTTAATTATCCTCACATCAATTGGCAAAACTGCACAACTTTAACTAGTAGCCCCGAAGGTTCTAACTTTATTGACGTATGCCTCAACTTTAACCTGTCGCAGTTGATAACTAAACCAACGCATGTCGCACAGGGCTCGTCTAACATCCTAGATTTGATATTAACTAACAACCCAGACTGTATGACATCTGTCACACATCTAAGGAAAATAAGCGATCACAAAGTTATTCATGCAACTTAAAATTTTTCCCCGCTAATACATGAAGCCTACAAAAAATAACTCGACTTTGTGATAAGGCCAATTATGGGTGCTATTAAAGGGGAAATAACATCAAATTGTAAGATCGAGTGTGTACATCATTCGATAGCTTGGTATGCGTAGGTCTTCTTGGCCGAATTTGAACGGCATACGTCACATAGGAGTGAATTTATTTCGATGTAAAACAGCGTAGAAAAGCTAAGGAGAAAACAAAAACGGAAAATAGACTGCCCTGCGACATCGACACGATATAGTGCTACGTGTTCGGTGTGATACATTCCACAAATACCATCCTGAGTGACGATGCCCTAGTAGCGATGGCGTGTACGATCCGAGTGTTCTTATCGTATAGTGCCGACTGGCGCCAAAGCGCAGAAACGCACCCCTCTGCGTATATCTGAATGCTTTGAACGCCAAAACACACCTATATATCTGAGACACACGAGCGAACATGGCGGAAGCGTTCATCTTCGGGCACATCCGCAGTGCTGCTTGGAATGGCGTCCATATCGGAATCACTGTTCTGCAAAAGGACGATCGAAGCAAGAATAATTCTCGACGTCGCAAATCGCGGGGATTCCAGGCTCCAGACTGTCGCATTGAACCCGAGTCGACACTTTGTACGGCGACGACAGCAATGCAGGTGACAAGGCATGACTGTATGTGTCCGCCTAGCAGACGAAATGTTTGCGGAGCAGCTGAGCCTGACGTCACTTTTTTCTGCGGAGAAGTGGTCAGCTGTTGTGCGATATGCAGGTGACGGCGAGGTAGCGCCACTGCTGGTGCTACTAGGACTAAAAATGTCGGGATTGGCGGCCGTTTTGAATAGTGCTAGATACCAGTGATATAAATCAATCAAAGTGATAGTTTTTCACCCCTCAGTTGCATTTTAGGTCGCGAATCGCAGCTAAGGGGTCTATAGCTACTCGCTGACGCAAAAATCTTGGCATGAGTGAATTTGACGTCTGTGCTCCTTTAACAATGGGCTAACCAGTTTTTTTGCTGTATTTGAGACAGGCTTTTGTAATCGTCCAGTGCACAAAAAGTGGCTGCTTTTCACTAACAAAGTACTAGAACTAATTGATAAGCATATACCTGTATGTAGCTTCCATGCTAAGGTAAACTAACCATGGTTTTACAAATCACTAATGCGGTTAGAAAATAAAAAAAAGAGATACTTTCGAGCGGCAAAAGAGAAAAACAACCCATTAATGTGGGATAAGGACTACTCAGCAGAAACATAATACCTGAAAACTATACAGAACGCTAAGTACAAGTTTTTTCATTACGACCTTGCTAGTATGCTAACACAAAAACCAAAACAAGTTTGGCGTGTAAATAACCGGGAACACAAACACACGATAACACTAGCCAATGAAAACAATGGTGTCATGGGTAACGCAGAATATGCAGACGTATTTAACACCACCTTCGCAAGTGTACTTACTAATGATCGTGCCATGCTTCCACCCGTAATAAAATCTACGCGTACTTCTAGTGAACTTTTGATGCATGACATTGTATTTTCCGCCCCGCCGCGGTGGTCTAGTGGCTAAGGTACTCGGCTGCTGACCCGCAGGGCGCGGGTTCGAATCCCGGCTGCGGTGGCTGCATTTCCGATGGAGGCGGAAATGTTGTAGGCCCGTGTGCTCAGATTTGGGTGCACGTTAAAGAACCCCAGGTGGTCTAAATTTCCGGAGCCCTCCACTACGGCGTCTCTCATAATCATATAGTGGTTTTGGGACGTTAAACCCCACATATCAATCAATCATTGTATTTTCCATTGATGGCATGATATCCCGTATAGAACATCTGAAGATCACGTCATCAGCCGGTTTTGACGAAATCAATTCAAAGTTTTTGCTAAATATCAGGAATATTTCTGCTGCTTATCTATCTCTTTTTTATTCCCCGTCCCTTTCAACAGGTCACTTACCCGATGACTGGAAAGCGGGAAAGGTCGTTCCCATCCATAAATCCAGCAGTAAGCAGTCACCATTGAATTATCGTCCAATATCTTTAACAAGCATACCATGCAAAATCATCGAGCATGTCCTTTATTCACAAATCATGGCCTTTCTAGATTCAGCCGACTTCTTTCAGCGCTCACAACATGGTTTCCTTAAAAGTTTCTCCTGTGGAACTCAGCTCGCTAACTTCCTACACTTAAACCTAGGTAGTAATGAATCGATTGATTGATATGTGGGGTTTAACGTCCCAAAACCACCATGTGACTGCAGCACATTATTCCTGCAAAGTATAACCCATAACCTGTCGCACAATTAACATATGGGGTTGGTTGTAATATATATATATATATATATATATATATATATATATATATATATATATATATATATATATATATATATATATATATATATATATATATATATATATGTCCCTTATGTAACACTTCCATGTGGGCTCTTAAAGGAAATAAAATGAAATGAAATTGAAGTACGCGAACAGGGCTCCAATCGGCAGGTGCTTGGCGAAGAGAGAATCGCGGACCGGACAACCGTCAGCTACGAAATCCACCGAGTCTTCCTGTCATTACGTGAGAAGTTTCATTTGTGAAGATGAATTCGGCGTTATGGCTACCGAAACATACAAGAAGGACTTACGCCCATGTGGCGTGAGCTCTTTCGACCGTGCCACATTTCCCTACTTAGCTTCCAGCGCGTTTGTCGGTACGAGAGAAAAGAGAAAGATATTACGGCCGAACCGCATGCACGTGATTTTCGAGCGACAGTTACGAGAACAGCGACAAATTCGCCCTGTCGCGCCGTCGGGTCGCGATGACTGCAACCACAAGTCGGTGATAAATTGTCATTTTTCCTAGATTGAAAACGATCGTTTGCGGGAAGAAGTTTAAAAGTAGGTCGGGAAGATTGCGGGAATTGCGAGAAAAAGTTTTAAAGTAGGTCGATGACAACATACCGAGTTTAATCTTGCATCTTCTTCTTTGCATCCTCGACATGCCACAAGTACCATGTCGATTGTAGACGGAGTACACAGTGTCCTTAAACCAAGATGGCGGAGTGGCAACCACCCACGAGCTTTTCTACAATCGTCATCTTCATCGCCTTTATGGTGCCTTTGTAGATGTGAATGATGACTTGTAATAATATTGTTCTGCGTGGTATAAGGAAGCCAGAAAAGCCTTTAACTATACCTTCTTTTTTCGCTATCTTTGCTTCAACCGCGACAGGGTGTCCGAAGCTAACGCTACGACGGGTACGACGTAATTCACATGACGATTTCACATTGCAGCAAGCTACAATAATAGCCCCACCATAATGGTCTAGTGACCAAGGCACTAGGCTGCTAACTCGCAGGTCACGGGATCGAATCCAGGCTGCGGCAGCTGCATTCACGATGGAGGTGCAAATGTTTTAGGCCCGTGTGCTCAGATTCAGGTGAACGTTAAAGAATCCTAGGTGGTCGAAATTTCCGGAGTCCTCCACTACGGCGTCTCTCATATTCATATGGTAGTTTTGGGACGTTAAACCCAACACAGCAGCAGCAGAAGCTACCACAATTGTTAAAGCTACTACCGAAACATCAAAACAAACCACGAATAATAAGATTTACTACAGAATACAGTCGCTGTCTCTCTTTCTGCATGAGATGCGAATGTAAAGAAGCTGGTCGATAGCTTGACCTTTCAAGTAAGAGCAGATAACAAGCATCGAGAGCGAATTGCAACCGTAGCCATGATCACGGGTGAAGCCATGTCACCGTAAATCGTCACACTGGCTTCCGGCCGACAAACTATCTTTTCTATTCGTGCCGAAGCGCGCGATGCAACAAGTGACGGTAACGGATAGGCCGCCGCGACAGCAAATCCTGTGTCTACTCGGGGTCGCTTGTCGCTGTCGCTCGAAAATCACGTGCATGCGTTGGGACTTTGTCAGTGTGCGATAAAATTCTGTAACTACACTCGTTCTTGATGCATTCCAAAAATGTTTGTGGTGGTCAGTTGTGGGAGCCACTAACCCTCAAGATGTAGGTATGTCACAGCTGCATCTTGCCGGTACTTACCTGTGCAGCAGAAACCAGCTGGAGGTTAAGAATAAATTCAGGACAATGCAGCAGGTGATGGAAATGAAAACGATGGGTGTAACCTTAAGAAACAAGAAGAGATCATGGGTCAGGGAACAAACCAGGGTTAAGGATGTCATAGTTGAAATGATATCCTTATGATATCCGCGCACTCCAGCCGTTTCATGTGCACGTGCCGCATCGACTCACCGCCCCAACCAGACGTGGCGTCTGCTTTCCCGACAACTCCTCTGGTGGCGCCCCCTTCATCCATCGTCGTCATCATCATCATCATCATCATCATCATCATCATCATCATCATCATCATTTTGACTACGTCCACTGCAGGACAAAGGCCTGTCCCATGTTCTGCCAGGTACTGTGCTTGCTGCTGCCAATTTATACCCGCAAACTTCTTAATCTCATCTGCCCACCTAACCTTCTGTCTCCCCCTTACCCGCTTTCCTTCTCTGGGAATCCAGTTAGTTACCCTTAACGACCAGCGATTATCCTGTCTACGCGCTGCATACCCAGCCCATGTCCATTTCTTCTTCTTGATTTCAGCTATGATATCCTTAACCCCCGTTTGTCCCCTAATCCACTCTGCTCTCTTCTTGTCTCTCAAGGTTACACCTACCATTTTTCTTTCCATTGCTCGCTGCATCCTCCTCAATTTAAGCTGAACCCTCTTTGTAAGTCTCCAGGTTTCTGCTCCGTAGCTAAGTACCGGCTAGATACTGCTGTTATATACCTTTGTCTTGAGGGATAGTGGCAATCTACCTGTCATAATTTGAAAGTGCTTGCCAAATGTGCTCCACCCCATTCTTATTCTTCTAGTTACTTCAATCTCGTGGTTCATTTGAAAGTGCTTGCCAAATGTGCTCCACCCCATTCTTATTCTTCTAGTTACTTCAATCTCGTGGTTCGGCTCCGCGGTTTTTACCTGCCCTAAGTAGACATAATCTTTTACAACTTGAAGTGCACTATTACCTATCTCGAAGCGCTGCTCTTTTCCGAGGTTGTTGTACATTACTTTCGTTTTCTGCAGATTCATTTTAAGACCTACCTTTCTGCTCTCCTTGTCTAACTCTGTAATCATCAGTTGCAATTCGTCCCCTGAGTTACTCAGCAATGCAATGTCATCGGCGAAGCGCAGGTTACTAAGGTACTCTCCATTAACTCTTATCCCTAACTGTTCCCATTCTAGGCTTCTGAAAACCTCCTGTAAGCACGCGGTAAATAGCATTGGGGAGATTGTGTCCCCCTGTCTTACACCCTTCTTGATTGGTATTCTGTTGCTTTCTTTTTGAAGCACTATGGTAGCAGTTCCAGCATGTTTATATACACTTCATCGACGCCCTGATTCCGCAGTGTCTGCATGACGGCTGATATTTCTACTGAATCAAACGCCTTCTCGTAATCTATGAAGGCTATGTATGGTGGTTGGTTATATTCTGAGCATTTCTCTATTACCTGATTGACAGTATGAATGTGGTCGATTGTTGAGTAGCCTGTTCGAAATCCTGCTTGTTCCTTTGGTTGATTGAATTCTAATGTTTTCTTTACTCTGTCAGCAATTACTTTTGTGAATAGCTTGTATGCTACAGAGAGCAAGCTAATCGGCCTGTAATTCTTCAAATCCTTGTCATCTCCTTTCTTATGTATTAAGATTATGCTAGCGTTCTTCCAAGACTCTGGTACTCTTCCCGCCAGTAGACACCTCGTAACCAGGGTGGCTAGTTTTTCTAACACAATCTGTCCTCCATCTTTCAGCAGATCTGATGTTACCTGATTCTCACCAGCTGCTTTTCCTCTTTGCATGCTCTCCAAAGCATAAGTACGGCCTTCATCCATAAGTACGGCCTCAACTGGACAGTCGGCGTTCAGAGCAGACTGGCAGCCGTCTGGGCACGACTGCTAATTCCTGCGTGTACGCATTGCAGGTGGGTTATGGGAGCTTGTTGCATCTTTTCCTTGCTTTAAATATGGCTGTATGTCTGTTCTGAGTGCCTACTTATTTGTGCATTGGCACCCAACATGGGCATCCTTCTCTTGTTCCTGTTTATATAGTGCTGATTCTCTGTTTCACTGCCTGCCTTGATGGATGCCCTTGCTGTCCTTTCCAAAGCACTGGGGGACAAAACGCCCTGTTCTGTTAAAGAACTCGCTAAAGTGCTAATAGAAATGTTCAGCACCATTATGGCGGCCATGATAGAGGTCAAAGCCAGCGTCAGTAGTTTCGAGGAGTCTTTGAAGTTTCATATTCAGGGCTTTGACGAGTTCAGATCTGAGCTAAAGGCTGTCTGACAGGAGTTGAGCAAAGTTAAAAAGCGCAGTCTTGAAGATGAAAGGGAACGTCATCAAGTGGTGAAGGAACTCAAGAGACGCAAAGAAAGAAACTGTAGACTTGCAGCAGTACTCCAGGCGGACTAATCTGGAACCTAAAAGAGTACCGTTGACTGAAAAGGAAGACCTCGGTCAAACACAACATAAGGTGGCCACTTGCCTGAGTGTCCCGCTTTCGGATCATGACGTGGACGTGGTGTATCGTGTCCCCACAAAAGGAGGCGGGCTGTCCAATATAATCGTCAAATTCAACTCTCGAGCTACCCGTGACAAGCTTCTGTTTGCCGCAAAAAAGAAGCGGCTGAATGCGTCCCTGCTGGGTTACCAAGCAGATGACCCAGTATACGTGAATGTCCATTTGTGTCCAAAAAACAAATTTCTGCTCGAAAAGCTATCCAGTGCAAACGGTAAAGGAACTGGAAATTTGCATGTGTTGCTGATGGCAAAATTTTAATGCGGAAGTCCGAGAACTCGAGAGTTGTGCCCGTCACATGCGATGACGACCTGATGAAAATAGTGTAAATAGCGGTTTGCAATTACTGGTACTCCTATAAATAACATCATGCCACTCTCTGTAATCACACGTTACAACGTACCTAAAAACAACAATATCTCTGTCTTACACGAACATCCAGAGTTTCAACAAGAATTTGAACTTGCTCCTTGCGTTCCTTTCTACGCATGCCCAGCCTGTCGATGGTATAGCATTGACGGAAACATGACAAAAAAAGGGCGAAAATTGCAACATCGATTGATACACATTCTTATCTAACCCACGAGAGTCACGCACGCGTGGCGGTGGTGTGGCCGTCTTTGTGAAATCAGGATACTCGTTTTCGAAACTAGGATCTGTCACATGCAGCTGCGCAGATGTTGAATCACTGTTCATCAACTTGGAGTGTTCCCTTCTCATAGGAGTTATATACCGTCCTCCAAACTCATCTTACGTTTCTTTTCTAGATATGCTTGAAAAGGCGCTATTTACACTTGCGGCAAATTATAATCTTCCCATTGTCATTACACGAGACTTCAATAATGATACCAGCAGTCTAGCGTGTTCTGATTACGAGTTTTTGCTTGCTTTTTTCAATCTCCAAAACTTGATTTCTACGCCCAGACGTTTAACTAGCACCTCAGTGACGATCATAAACCACGTGTTGACAAACATATCCACCCCGATCAATGCAAGTGTGTATGACGAACCAATCTTTGATTACTTTCCTATTTGTATCTCGATTATAAACCTGTACAAGGCTATAGACAAAAATCATTATAGGCTATAGACCTAAAAATCACCCTGTCGAAAGAAAAATAGATTACACCCTATTAGGGCAGTCTGTACCATGATGATGTAAATGATGTCTGTATCAAGCAGTCTGTACCTTGATGATGTAAATATTGAGGTTGCCAATCTAATCGAAACTATAAAGACTGCAATCAGTAACGCTAGTAGTACCGTATCTTCTCGCGCTTATAACGTCACGATCTGCCCTTGGATGACCCAAGACATTCTTTCTATCTTGAAGAAAAAACAGTTCTGGTACAATAAATGGAAACAGAATAAACATAATCATTATTACTTAGGGCAGTATAAAAGGTTACGGAATGAATCTGTGGCAATAATCCGCGTACGCAAAAAGAACTACTACTCCAGCTTGATTTGACGCGCGAATGGGGATACAAAAACAATAAGGAAAATTATACAAGGAGTTGTAGGAAATTTTACTGCACATCGTATTCTCCCTTTATCAATAGACGAACAAACTTCTGAAAGCTTCAATTCATGCTTCACTAGTATTGACCCGTACTTGGCATCTAGTCATCCTGACTCTAATTACATGCGTTTATCCAGCTCCACATCCAATACTTTCTTTACTCATGACATAGAATTATCTACCGTGAAAACATTGTGTAACAACAAAACCCCAGGACTGGATGGAATCACAGTCCATCTGATCAAGGATAACATAGACATATTAGGCCCCATCTTGTAGCACATTTTCAATCATTCCTTAGCAACCTCGACCTACCCCGATCCTCTAAAAGTCGCCATAGTATTGCCCGTATTTATAGACGGTGATCGCTCTGACCCTTCGTGTTACCGCCCGATATCAGTTCTCAGTATAATAAATAACATCAGTGAAAAGTTACTTTCTTCTCCAATGAACAAACTTCTAGCAAAATATCAAATTTTATGTCAGCAACAGCATGGTTTCTGTCCGGGATATTCTACTTCCACTGCAGTTCAAACATTGACACAAAATGTCAACATAGCTTTAAATAGGCATAAACTAGTTCCTATTGTATTTCTTGACCTACAGAAGGCATTCGACACTATCGACCACAGCCTCCTTAAAGAAATAAATAACTATGGCTTCAGAAACGAAAGCTTTGAATTCTTTTCCAGCTACTTTACTCTTCGTAGTCAAATTGTTTCTCTAGGTGGCATCACTTCTTCGCAAAAACCGATAAGCACAGGCATCCCGCAGGGATCTGTCATGGGCTCTTTCTTCTTTATATGATATGTAAATGACCTACCACTGGTTATTAATTCTGCACAGCTACTATTGTACGCGGATGATGCAGCTTTATTTGTTAAGGGGGAAAATATGCAAGAAATTGAACCAAAAACAAATGATAAACTAGCAAATATATCACATTGGTTCAAGGCAAATAAACTTACCGTCAACGCGAAAAAAAAAAACAAAGTAGATGATAATCCATTCCCGACATATGCCAATAAATCTAGACAGCATTCAAATAAAGATAAATAATGATGCACTTGATCGCATCAATTTATTTAAATACCTAAGTGTAGTTATCTACAACCATTTCCAATGGCAACCTAATATAAAATCAGTGTGCCCGAGGTTATCTTTTGGCTGTCATGTATTGTTGCAAGCGAGAAATTATTTCGACCTTGCAATATTACGGATCTTGTACTTTTCTCTCATCCACTGTGATCTGTCCTACTGCAATGATTCATGGGGTTGGACTTACACTACATACCTGGAGCCATTACGAAAACTACAGAAGCGCTCACTAAGAATAATAACGCACTCAAGCCACGATCATCCCAGCGCACCCCTGTTTAGTAAACTACAAATTTTACCAATGGACAGTTTGCGTCAACAGAGAACAGCCATTGCCATTAATAATATCATAAGGTATAACCATCCTGTTCATTCGTCCATTCTTTGCTCCTCATCCTGCCGTACGAGGAATACTGCTGCCGGTAATTTTAACCTTCCTCCCACGAACAACGTCAATGGAGAACGGCGTCTACAGTTCGTCGGTACCAAAATCTGGAATATATTGCCCTAGGTTATAAAATCGGCTGTTAACTTTGCTCTGAAAATAAAAAAAACACTTCCTTGCATTCCTTAATGTGTCTCTGTAACCCCCTTAATAGTAACAAAATCGTTCCATTCTTGTATATAAGTATCACTACATCCAGTGAAAGTTTACTGTTTAGTTGTTATTACTCATTGCCTTTCCTTTGTTTGTGTATAAAAATTACATTTTTCTGTTATCTTACCCAAGTTCGAGTATCTGAATATATACGTCTGTACAATGCCTAACCTTCTTTACTATATCCGCAATGTTTAGCATCTTGTAGCGGACGTTCAATGCCTTGTTCTATTGTTTTGCTACATGTGCTATTGTTGCCTTGTGCTATCGTTTGGATACTGTGCCATTTCGTGTCGCATCATTGGACCCTATTCTGGCCTTTGGTTATGGGCGCAAACATTTTTTATCTATCATAATGGAATTGAAAATAAAGTGAAATGAAATGAAAAAAAATGTAAATCAAGAAGAAGAAATGAATATGGGCTCGGCGCGTAGAACGTAGGCAGGATGAAAAAGAGAAGAAGAAAAAAATACCAGAAAGGTTGGGAGGTTAACTACAGTACAGTTCACTACCCAGGGGGAGAGGGGAATGAGGGAATTTCTGTTCAATAAGGGTAACTGTTCATTTCCGAGAGAAGGCAAGCGCCTGAAGAGGATACAGAAAGTTAGGTCGGCCGATTAGATTAAAAAGCTCTCAGGTATAACGTGGTAGCAGAAAACACAATACCGGGTTGATTGGCAGATCTTGGCAGAGGCCTTTGTCACCCTGCAGTGGGTGTAGTGAGACTGATGATGATTATGTTGATGAATATGATGTATATCAATTATTGTGAGGAAGTCTGAAGTACCAATTTGTGATTGTTGATATATTGACTGTGAATTCTTCTTGTGTCCCTAAGATACTCTCATTTTGTTTTGCAAACCTTTCTCTTGGTGTCATCAAATGATGGCTCTTCAATGGAAATACTATTTTCAAAAGGGAGAGTATTTCTGAAGTTCCTAAATAAAATTACTAAAGCTTTTCTTTTCCCGTAAGTAGTGAGACGTCAGTACGTCAAGAAAGAACAGTTCTCGGTTGCAGTTTGAAATTAAGCAGAAAAATTGACAGATCCCATGTACTGTGGGAATCGATGATATGCGAAACGCGAATGAAGAATGTTGATATGTCACTGTAGCATGTGCACAACGTCACGAGGTGGACGTAAATTATGTCGTAGATGACTTCCATTCCATGATTATCATGTTTGGATGTGTCATTTACCTTCGTCATTTATTCACTTCATGTGATATCAGATTTGGTGTATGTGGAGTTAGCGAAATGGCCGCGAGCATGCTATGAGCGTAATATGTAGTCATGTTTTAGATGACACGCATATTGTGATGACCATGTTTGCACGTGTCATTTACCATCGTCGTCTGTTTAGGTCGTCTGGTGCCAAATTTGGCATACGTGCAGCTAGCCAAACAGCTGCGAGCGCGGTATGAGTGTAGCATGTAATCTTGTTTTACATGACACGCATGTGATGATTATTATTTTTGCACTAGTCATACCTTCGTCATCGATTAACGTCACGTAACACCAAATTTGGTATATGTGAAGCTAGCGAAACAGCCACGAGCGTATCATGAGCGTGACTAGCCATGACTAGTCTTAACTTAAAAATCATAACATGCATGTTATGATTTCCACGTTAGGTTCTGTCACCTACGTTCGCCATGCAGTGATGTCATACCATATCACTTTTGCAAAATGCCATGTGAACGAAACCGCGACAAGGGCAACAACACCATGGAATGTAAATCCTGACATTCATAACATAAATGTCGAGATTTTCATGGTATGACTAGGTAATTATACTCGTAATACAGTCATGTTGTGTCATACCCTTTTCAGTATTGATACCATTATAGAACTGACCAGGGGAGCTAAAAGTCGTAGGTTGCTAGATAGATATATAGATGGATACGCTTAAAGCCGCCGAATTTCACTAAGAAATGCTTCGCATTGGAAAAGATAGATCTTTCGAAGCTTTTGACGAGTAAAATCACTAATGAGTTACATCAGACAAGACCTGTATAAATAAAGACTAAGGTGAAGTATACGGCATCAAATGTTTGAAAAATGTACTTTGAATTTTCGAGTGGGACATAATTTAATATCCTAATAAATGTAAGGTGATCCAATTCTTCAACTGGCAATTTAATCTTCATGTAATCTTGAAGTGAAGAATATTTGGTAAAAACGGATTCAGTAATAAAATCTCCACCAGGTACAAGGTAAACTATGGTACCATTCATAAGGAGCACCCCTCGAGAGCTTAAAAATTTTGTTTAGAAATATACCATAATGACCAGGCAGATGGAGTCCATATCAACACCCCACTGCACAGAAGTATTTAAGAATCAACGAAGCAAATGCATTCAGAATAGAAGACTCACATTGAGGAGTTGAAGTGAGAGATCTACATATGAAGATCGAATGAGTAACTACAACTCCCAAATATTTAGAGAAATATTTCGAATAGCTAAAACAATTGCGAAGAGCCCTGCTTCAATTACGTATGAGACTAACCAAGATACTTTCTACTCCCGCTTTCTTTTTCAAACAAGAATGCAATAAAAGCAATTATGTTAGCAATTTGGTTGGTTACGAAAATTTATTGTGGTCCTGTTGTGGTACTTCGTCCGCTTCGCTAAGTGCTTCTATCGATGGCGCACCGTAACATCACTCCCCCGTGGCGGAAGCGCCGTCACGGCACTTGGTACGGCGGCGACGAACTAGCAGGGTGATACGGTATGAGTCTGGAAACGTGGGCAACGTCCGTCTGGAGTGAGGGGGTCGAAGAGGCATTGTTTAAGGGTGTGATCTCGTAGTTCACCTTACTGAGTTGTCCTAACACTTTGTAGGGGACACGGTAGTGTGATAGTAGCTTCTCTGATAAGCCGACTTGGTGGTTTGGTGTCCACAGAAGTACCAGAGACCCCGGCGAGAAGTGCACGCTTTGGTGGCGTCTGTCATAACGGTCTTTTTGCTGCTCTTGCGACAAGTGCAGCCGATCATGGGCAAGCTGATGGGCTGTATGGGCTCGAGAAACGACATTTTTGGCGTACTCAGTAGACAAGGGAGCAGCCGAAGGAAGGAGCATGTGAAATGGCAATGCTGGATGTCGGCCAAATAGCAAATAAAACGGCGGATAACTAGCTGTGTCGTGCCGTGAAGAGTTGTACGCAAAGGTCACGGTGATCACGGTCAGGGTGATCTGGTGAAAGTCACGGTGATCTGGTGAAACGTACATTGACAGCATCTGCGTCAGCGTGCGGTTAAGATGCTCGGTCAATCCGTTTGTCTGTGGATGATAAGCGGTGGTAAGCTTGTGCTCAGTGGACCAGGTGTGGAGAATGTCATCCACAACACGTGAAAGGAAGTGCCTTCCTCGATCAGTTAGCAGCTGCTGCGGAGCGCTGTGATGAAGAATGACTTCATACAGGAGAAAGTCAGCGACGTCAGTGGAACAGCTTGTTGGCGGTGCTTTAGTGATGGGAAAGCGTGTGGCGTAATTTGTGGCGACTTTAACCCATTTATTCCCGGAGGTGGACGTAGGAAACGAGCCCAACAGGTCAAGGCCAACACGGAAGAATGTTCCATCGGTATGTCGACGGGCTGTAGGAGGCCGGACGGTAGCACAGAGGGGCGCTTGCGACGTTGGCAGTGGTCGCAAGCAGTGATGTAGTGAACCACAGAACAATATAGTCCGGGCCAGAAAAAGCGACGTCGCACACGATCGTAGGTACGAGAGATGCCTCGGTCACCGGCTGTAGGAACGTCGTGGAGTTGTTCGAGAACGCTGGAACGCAGGTGATAGGGAAGCACGAGTAGTATTTCCGGGCCATGAGCGTTGAAGCTGCTATGGCACAGAGTGTTATCGTGCAGTTCGTACGGGCGAATGGAAGGATCTGTTGGAGCAGAGGTCAGACGCTCGATCATGGAGAGTAAGGATGGGTCACGTCGTTGTTCGGTGGAGATATAACCCAAAGCGTGGATGAAGAGCACGCATGGGTCTGATTCAAGGTCTGTCAAGTCGGGCGTTTCAACTGGATGGCGTGACAGTCTGCATATGTGTGCAGGCGTCTCGACTTGCAGTGGACCACAAACAAGTATTTTTGCAGACGCAGCGCCCAGCGACCGAGACGTCCACATGGGTCCTTAAGCGATGAGAGCCAACAGAGAGCGTGATGGTCAGTAACAACGGAAAAAAGTTCAGCCGTACAGGCAAGGCCTGAATTTTGTAACTGCCAAAAAGTCGAAAATGTCAAAGTCGAAAATGTCTCTATATGATGTCAGCAGACGACGGAGGCCGGCAGTTTGAGCTGGGTGAGATCGGGAGCAATCATCTTGTTAATGTCATTGGCAGGCAGAGTGTAATAGGTGACCGGTAAAGTGGGCAATCGCAGGGACTATGGGATACGACGGCTTCCGGTTCGATGCACCGCATGAGTCAGCAGCGGCACGCGCGCATTTTTTTACTGCTCCTTTGAAAAAAACACCTCACCGTGCAATGTCAGTGCTTTAGAAGTGTTTTTTTGCCAACCGTGACTGTGACGATGACAAGCTACGAAAGCCATGAATGGTCTGGAAACTTTTTTGTCGCACTAAAATGATGTGCAATGCTTTTATGCTGCTCGAGGGTGCTGTCAGTATGGCTAGCAGATCAGTCGATACGCAAAACTGTTTCCCTTTATGATACGGTATACTGCAGATAAAAAGTCACCATTTTAAAGATCTCAGGGGATGGGGATGACTGTAGCACTGTGCTAAAAGTTCATTTCGGGATCGCTGCTACGGCGGAACTCGTCAGTCGATCAGCATGAAGCGGAACATTTATTGAGCGCGTTGAGAAATATATTTTCTAGCCTTCAGCGCGCTATAAGACGCATTTATTAGTCGAAGCCAGATGCTTATTTGAACGCTGATCTTGGTCAAGCCACATGACACGGTGGTACATAAGCAGTACAGTCAGACATAGATGGCGCCGAATAATCGAAACCCTTCGCTTGTTTAACGCACTTCTTACTTTGAGTGCAGTCCTGGCGCAGTTTGACCAAGATAAACGCAAATAGACTCGTCCATCGGTTCGTATAAACTTACTCTTGAGTGAAGCTTTCGCAATTTTTGTCATGTATATGGGTGCAATGGCTGGCGCTCATCTCGTATGGCAGGTAGATTTCGGCCGTGCGTTCCTATATTACTTAGCTAGGCGCGCCTGAGTGACAATTTATTTATCAGTATAATATTCGTACCAAATTCATGCATAAGCTTTTTTTAGCGTGAAATACAAACGTACCTGTGATAAAATGGTTTTCGCACACTCTGGCTTCAACTTTCTGTACTCAAAGACTACCTGTAGCTGTGGCTCTCTTCACAGCCGCGGCCCACGTCATTTTTTTCTTCTTTCCACGGGAATTATACGTGCGTTTGCCTTTCACGCTCGAGTAGGAGCAGACAACGGCTGAAAAACTGACCATTGTTTATCAGGACGAAGATAAACACGCGGCCGCGCGCGCGAATCCCGAATAATCTGAGGCTTGTGGCGAAGCGGTTCGCCGTTGTCTACTCTTCTCGAACGAGAAACCGGTAGCAGACGGTGCATCCTACAATACCTTGCTCTTTTACTGGTCACCTATTGCGGCCAAGACAGGGGGATGTAGCGTCTGTGTCCAAACCAGTAACGTTGCAGCGGTCAAGCATAGATAGGGTGGCCAAAGACATCTTGCGGAATAACTTGAGTCAAGAGACTGACATTGAGTAGGGGTATAACCACTGTATTATCAGTGACGGAGACAACAGTGTGAGCAAGGGCGACGTCTCGGGCCATCAGTACGTCGACTATAAGAGTGACGAGGTAGTCACCATCGGACACATCTTGGGAGCACGACAAAGTGACATATGTAGCAGCTTCCGGAGGCAAGCGAACGTGGTGACGAGAGCATAAACGTGGAGAATGGTCAGCTGGAAAATCGACAAGCTGCGGCAGCTCAAACCGAAAAGCACCAGTGGCACATTCAATGAGCGCAGAATGACGTGACAGGAAGTCCATGCCAAGTATTAGGTCATGAGGACACATTTCAATGGCGGCAAACTGAACTAATGTAGGATGACCGGCAATGGACACATGGGCCGTGCACATCCCTTGAACGCCAGGGGTCCTCTCATCAGCGACTCGGAGTGTGCGAAAAGCGGCAGGCGTGAGCACTTTATGTAGGCGTCGGCGAAGGTTCGCGCGCATTACAGAATTGTGCGCTCCAGTATTTATAAGGGCAGAAATAGTCACACCATCAACGTCAACGTCTAACAAACTTTGTCTCGGCAGAAGTGTCAAGAGAGGATTTGTGGAGGAAGTCGATAAAGCAGCGTCACCTCCACGCACTGCAACGTTTAGTTTTCCGGATAGGCAGGAGCGGGGTTTAATGGGGACGACGGCCTGCGAGTCTGGGGTGAGCGAGACGACTGGCGACGTCCTTGAGGTGAACGCGACTGACGACCATGCAGTGACGGAGATCGGCAGATCGGCTGTTGAACCCTCTGTAGTTGTCTGGCGAATAAGGCTGCACGGCAGATGCAAAGCGGGTGCTGTCCTGTCGGTAGTAAGGTTCAGACGACGGCTGAGGTGGCGAGGACCAGCGGTAGTTGCAGTATCGAACGACATGACCAATACGGTGGCAATGAAAGCAAATTGGTCGATTGTTGGCGGTTCTTCCCGCAGCAAGGTGGCGAGATCGAGCCGCAAACTGCTTCTCGTGATAAGACGAGGGTGGACGCCACGGAGGGTCGACGCCACGGAGCCTATTGGAAGAAAAATGGCCGCGAACAAAATGCTCACGTCTCGGGCACAGACCTCGACGGAGTCGTACGTCTCGTATATTGAAGATGTGTTAGCATTGTGTCACAAAGCCCATGCCGAGATGCCAGAGGCTGACAAGGTTGGGCATATTCTTAAGGGAATTGCGGACGACGCATTCAACCTCCTCATCTGCAAAAAGTTTTCTACAGTGGACGCCATTATAAAGGAATGCCGGCGCTTTGAGCTGGCGAAAAGCCGGCGGATTGACAGCGTTTTTGCCCGCCTTCCGAACACAGCTGCAACGTCGTCTTGCGAAGACCGTGCAAGAACACAGCCAGCACCTCCAGTTTCATTGGATCAGGTGACCCGTATCGTACGGCGCGAACTTGAACTTACCCTGTTCCGACTCACGCTGCTGCAGGTGACACTACCCCACTCACTGCTAACATGGTTCAAGCCATCGTCCGCCAAGAACACGCCAGCGTAGGTATTCCCTCGGTGTGCGCTTTGCCCAGGCCGCAGCGAGCTCCGTGGCGTCCACCCTCGTCCTATCACGAGAAGCAGAGTTGCACATTGCCCAACTCCCAAGTTCTGCTTCATGGTTCTCGTACCACAATTTGGCGGTTCCGCTAAGATAGAACAACATGTTCGCCAGCATAAGTCGGGCCCCATCAGCATCGAGTACTCACACGTTCGTATTCTGCCAGCCAATCTTCAGCGTCCACTTCATCTGGATCGCCAAAACCGCTAAACGTGCCAGGGTCCCGTGGGAGTTCTAGCACGAAGGTTGTGGTCGCAGGAGGAGATGTAGTCGCCATATCATTTTCAGCCGCAGCAACACCAGGAGAAGGTGCAGACGCCGTATTTTCCGTCATCTAGCAGAATAACCCTTCAAACGACTGCCGCTGCAAAGTTTCGTTGCGAGGCGGTTACCCAGCGCCTCCACCAACTGTGACAGGGTGAGATCTAGGTTTATAGCAGAGAGTCTACAGAGAATCGGCAGCCGAACAAGATGGCTAAGATGCCTCTCGCGCAAGCCTCTAACGCACAGGCGTCTTCGTCCTGTTCGCTAAGTGCTATGCCTGCTTCTGTCGATAATGCACCGTAACAATATGTCTGCCGGTCTGGAAGCTCGAAAGGCGCGTGAGCTGTGCCCGCTTCTGCGCTTCGGCAATCTCTTCCAACGTAGTGTACTCGGAGATGGAGCAGGCATCCGGTGCGCGTCCTGATCGGGATACCAAGGGCCCGCTTGGTAATAATTCTTAGCAGGACGTTGATCTCGTCACCCACAGCACGCTGGCATTTGTGCATGGCCACGACATATGAAAAGTAACAGAGCACAAAGGCATTGACCAGGCGTATTAGGTTGTCTTCCTTGAGGCCTTGGTAGTGGTTGGCCATCCACCGAACCAGCCAAACCGCGTTATCCGTCTTGGTGGCGAGCTTGAGTATAGTCTTGCCGTTGGAACCATTGGACTCAATGGTCATGCCGAAGACACCAATTGAGTCGACTCAGGCTATTGCGCCGCCATCTCCGGTGCAGAGCTTGATATCACTCTTCGAGATCGGCTGCCAGTTTTTGGGCTTGGGCACTCGCCTTGTGGGTTGGTGGAGAAGGAGCTCGGACTTGTTTGGGGAACACCTCAGGCCTGTGGGACAGAGGTAATCTTCCGTTGTGTCTATGGCGTCTTGCAGGGAGCGCTCGACTTGTCTGTCGCTGCCACCTGTGCACCAAATGGTAATATCGTCCACGTGAATTGTGTGGTTTCTGTATTCGATACATAGGAGCCTCTTGGACAACCAGACCATCACAAGGTTGAACAGGGTTTGTCATATCTCTGACCCTTGCGGCGTGCCGCACAAGCCCAGCTCGACCTCCTCGGAGACATGGTCTCCAACTAGGAGGGTAGCTCTCCTATAGGTCAAGAACGATTTGACATATTCGTAGAATCTGACTCTGAGGCCGAGCTCTGCAATCGACCACAACACGAAAGAGTGAGTAACATTATGGAAGGCTTTCTGTAAGTTGAGGCCGAGTATGGCCCGCATGTTTCGAGTGTTGCAGTGGATGACTTGGTGCTTGAGCAGCTTCATAGCGTCTTGCGACTAAAGCTTGGCCCAAAAAACAATCATGGTGTGCGGGTCTTTCAGGTACCGAGTCATCCTATTGAGTACCACATGCTTGGCTACCTTGCCCACGCAGAACGTGAGCGAAATGGGGCGTATGTTGTCCAAGTTGGGTGACCTCCCCGGCTTGGGAATGATCATGGTGCGTGCGACTTTCCACGGGTCGGGGACCTCGCCGCTCTTCCATGCCTCGTTAATGACTTCGGTGAGGTAGTCGATTGACCGGTCGTCCAGGTTGCGCAGGGTCTTATTAGTTATGCCGTCGGGGCCCGCGGCAGACCTTCGACTGAGGCCGAGGAGCACCTGCCGAACCTCTTCGCGGCATATCTCGGCGTCCAGTTCAGTGTTGGCCGGTCCCGAGTACTCGGGATACGTTGTTGCGGGGTTCAAGTCGACAGGGAGGTACTTTTTCAACAGATGCTTTAAAACCTCCTCTTCTGAAGAGGACTACTTGGCTTCGGGTCACGCTAGTACATTCCACTGGTTAGTTTTGGTGTTAGTCTCGTTGAGCAGGTGCTTGAGCAGGTTACATGTCTTGCCATTACGCATATAACCTTCTACCGAGTTGCACACCTCGTCCTACTGCTTTTTGGAGAGGACGCGGCAGTGCTCCTCGATGGTCTTGTTGAGGTCGAACATCTTCTTGCGCAACGTGCGATTGAGGCACTGGCCTTTCCAGCGGTCGAGAAGCGGCTGCTTGGCTTCTAGCAGGTGGACAAGGCGACTGTCCATTTTTAAATTGGAAGGTCAGTACTAATATTCTTCGTGGTACTTATGACGTCCTCTCTGACCAGGCTAATCCACTGCTCGAGGCTTGGCCTGGTGGCAGGTAGGGGTTGGTCGTTGTGTACTTTGTGAAACTGGTCCTAGTCTGTCCAAGAAAACTCCCGTGCCCTCTTTCGGACCACTGCGAACTGCGTCACCAGCATGTAATGGTCGCTACCCAAGTAAATGTTCGAGTTGGCGCACTGTACCAATTGAAATAAATTCAATTGAAATAAATTGCTTTAAGGCAAGCCTAAGAGATAACTAGAAGGTTGGAGTTTGTTTTGTAATTAGATGGGAACATATCACTCCGGGGCTGTGGATGTCACTATGCTGTGGTGTGCGAATAGGACGACGACGTCTTGGGGTTCAAAAAGTACAACAGCCAAGCAACCAACCACCACCATCTTCACTGGTGGATAATTTTTCTTACTGCAAAGTTGTAAATATATTCTGAATATTATATTAAAAACAAATATTTGTTCAGCCAATGGGTAAATATTTCAAACGATATCTCATGTGTTAAGATATAAAGGTTATAGCTGAATTTGCACGAACAAAACTTGAGACACCCGAGACCAAGGCACACGAAAAAAAAAATGTTCTCGGTTGAAAAGTGAATTCAATGTGCCGTAGGTTTGGCGAAGTTAGGAATATTTTTATATATTTTTTGACGGTAAGAATGCACAATTTACAATCTAGAGTGGGAATTCAGGTTTCTTGATATAAGACACTGTTCGCTGTAAATTTTGGTGCCCCTAGGCAACTACAGAAATCTTCTCGTTCTAAAAGGGTGGGAGACCAATTTCATATGCTGACCTTTCGCCTTCCCCAGACAGTAATACTCAACCAAATTCCAGAATCGTAGGAACATACATACAGTAAATCATTATGGGATACTCTCTGCCACGAAGTGTAGACCAAGTTTACAAATCGTCCAAACTGTCTTAGATGCTGAGTTTGATTTCGCCAATTTGGTATTTTATCCTAACGTAACCTAAAGATTTATTGTGGTCATTTGTGCGGAATTATTTTTGATGACACTGAATTAAGGCTGATTGCAGCATTCAAAGAAAATTCAATCACGAAACTTTTGCTAACGTTTAAGGTCATTCAAACCTGTTTAAACTATGAATAAAATGTTCCTAAATACGATTTCAATGTTCATTTAATGAGTGTATTTATCATGCTGAAGAGGATAACGGAATGTCATCTGCACATATATAGATTTACACGTTGTTGTGAACGTTAACCAGCTGTGAGCTTGAAAAAACATTAAATAAAGCACGAAAGAAAACGAAACCTCGAGGGACTCCGATGTACTACTAACAGTTTGGGGGAAGATAAGCCACGTTTGGAACAATAGAATTTCACGTACTTCAAAAATCATACGAGTGAATATTAATAAATTGTGGGTAGTTCAAGTTTTTATTGAATGGAGCAGCGTGGAATGTTCTAAGCTGTCATATTAGTTAGTTAGAGATAGAGAACTCTTTATTGAGAAGCCCAGAATTTAGCCGGCATATGCAAATCACTGACTTGCTTATTTTTGTGGGGAAGAGGATCGGAGATTGAAAGTAGGGATGAGGAGAAAGTAAAAACAGGACAACATGTTACTGCAACAACTGTGGCTTCATCGAAACTGTGGAACTTATTTTGTTTGATTTTAGAACGTACGCTGATGAGCGTGTGATCTAAGAGCACTGCATAAATTCGGTAAAGGAAAAAAAAAATTCTCCCTTGTCTGTGTGATTAGCTACAGAGGCGTGCAGTGAAACTTTTATTCACGTATTGGGACCGTATCTGTCAGCTCGACAAACTCTAGATGTACCTTAAAACAATGCAATGAGAAACTATTAGCGTATGTCCTCACCCAAGACACAAAAGATATGGCTCTTTTTAATTTTAATTGCTTTTTATTCTATCTTATGATGTATTATTAGCTGAATTTTGAGTTACTCCGGCTGTGACGAGCAAGGCTAAAGCATTATACGTTTCTCTAACTATACAAATGCATACTCCATAATCGTAGACTAACGACCACATCTAGTAACGTTTAATGTAGGTATACCACGACGTAATTATATGGACGCAAGGACGTTAGTACCTGGTGTACATACATTTATTTTCGAATCGTACCATAGATGGACTGAATGTTGACTTATCTGTCATAGATATGATAAACTTGAATGCTCCACTACATAAATACTTTTTTCTAGCACTTGCAGGTTGAAATATGCGCATATACCCCGTAAAGACACGGGGAAATGTGTACCACTGTACCTCACTTGGTAGAGCGTTGGACGCCTATTTCGATCTCTTCCAGCTTCAAGTAATCTTTTCGTCCACTTTTCTTTCTCTGCATTAAAATAAATTATTACTAATAACTTTTATACTTTTCTGGGCATCGTTGTGTGCTAGTTCGCATTAGTATCATGATCATATAGTGTGCTTCAGGCACGCAAAACCATAGCAATATTCATTAGTGCCAGTTTTTCGAAAAATTCCTCTTAAAAGAAACATTTTCGAGTCACAATTATTCACATGAACGAAATATGCGTTCCTAATGTAAAAGTTCGCAAAAACGTTCACACAGCCGATCGTATACATAGGTGGCTGCCTCTCTGCATTCCGCGCCTTCCTTCAGTCTTCGCTGCGTGAGGGGGGGCAGTTGTGCAAACAAGTGCCCGCACGTGGAACACCAGTTCGAACCGGTCACCGTGCCCAGGAACAACGGGCGGCCCCGTCCTGTACGGTTAATAGGCGAAGCGTGGCCGAGATCGCATGAGTCCACAACAAGCGGCTTCCAAGAAGGCCGGGCGCGCACGCCGGCTTCGAGCAGCATCGAGGACACGATCGTTTCGTCGCTGTGTCCGCGCGAGTCACGCGACACCCTGGCGGTGACGGGTTGCACGTGGTCGAATTGATACGGTTCGAAGACGATCGATCGCCTGTGGCGAGCAGCACGGTACCTCTCACCCATGCATCGTAAACCCAAGACAGTCGGAAGCCAAGGTGCCGTATATAACTGGACACTACGCGCAATCTGCTTGTTGAATTTCCCTGCGCTGCCTTCGGCCTTTTTAGTCGGGTTTTGGTGGAGGCTGAGACCCAGGCTCGTAGCCAGCGCGAGGGCCCCGAGGAGCCTCCCCCCCCCCCTTGTAATTTGAATGGAGGTGTTTGTTTTACCGAGGGCATTATTAAAATATAGGTGTGTTTAGAGGCCTTCAACATCTGCCCCTGCCCCCCTCCAAAATAGTGTCTTGGCTACGGGCAACAACAACAAGAACAACAACAACAATAATGATAATAATAATAATATATATTACTATATAGAAACATTAACAATAATGTTAGTAATAGCAATTAACAAGTTTTGGGTTTAACACTCGAAAAGCACGATACAATTACGAGAGACGCTATAAGTTGAAGGGCTTCGAAAATTTCGAGCACGTGGCGTTCCTTAACGTGCTTACGATAGCCGAGCCCCACAACTTAACCAGGAGTAGGGGTGGGGGCTCCTTCGAAAATTATCAACTTTTCAAGCGTATATATACACGCACTCACGCAAACTGACACACGAAGATAGACAAAGCATGATTGAGACCCCCCCCCCCCCCCACAAAAAAAAAACAATTGTGGCTCCACTCCTGCACTAGACCATCGCAGCTGCTACGCAAGAGCTAACTGCGGCACTAGTGTATATATATAGAAGTTTAAACGTATGATGCTTTGGAAAGCATGGCAATGATGGGTAGTACACGGATTTGTCTAACCTTCATTGTTTCGGCTCTGTTTGGCTTCGTGTAGCATGGAGCCGCTATATTGCCAGACGAACTTCAGGAAACGTTCAACTTTACCCTTGGGAGCCTTCCGGGATCAAAAACCCCAGTCGGCTCACGAAGTTCACGATGATCCATTTTTATAGGAAACTAATGCCAAAGCACAAAAATAAACGAAGCCACTAGTACTTTCTAAGCCGAAAGAATGAAAATTAGGCCAATTCGTGCGCTTCCCAACATTTAGGTGGCAGCCGAAATATTGCAGTACCAAAGTTCTCACTTGTAAATATTATAGAAAAGTCTATAAACTATATAGCCGGCATCGCCAGGATGAGGGACTACTGGATCAACAGTCGTCTAACGGCTTTACCGCTAAGAGAGAGCGCATGCCCCGTCGTATTGTGAAAACAGGGATCATTGTGGTGGGAAAATTTCGCATAACAGTAAAGTGGTAGATACAGAGTGGAATCTTGCATACGCTACCATTAATTAATGAACGCCCACGGTGCCTTCCGCGTTTTTAAACGGAGAACTTATTAAAAAATTAGCCCCATATCAGCATGTTACACTGCAAATGTCGTCGAAAGACGATAATCTTGCATCTAAAGAAAATGAAAAAACAAAATAATTATTTGATGTACTACGCAAGCAAATTGGTGAATGGTATTCTGGAGGCGCTGTGTTACAGTGCCTCGAGCGTGCAGCGGAGGCGAACGAGCGCATCAAGTCACGTCACACATAAGACATGAGCGCTATCTGGCAGTTATCTTGGACAACGAAGTGCGCGCGCCCTGCGCGCCCGCCTCAGAGGTGATAAGGTGTAGAACGCAAGGCGACGGGTAGGTGCCGCCACCGTGTCGTCTCAGCAAAGCATTGGAAACACTTGCCTTTTCGTGCAAGCGTTGCATGGTTAGCACAACGGGATAAGCACTACGGTCCCTAGAATGAGTAATGTATGCATTTTCTAGTAAGAGATATGCATACATAATATTGACGTGTTGTTATGGTGCCTCAGATATGCGCAATAATTGCTCTTTAAGTGACAATCGCACAAGTATGAATGCTGAACCTTGAGCAACATTGGTGAGCGCTGCGGATGGGGTCGGCCGTATGGAGTATCGTTTGGTCACTTTTGTGCCGTTTAGGGTAGCATTAAGGGCCCACACACAGATAAATGTACAGACAGACAGACAGACAGACAGACAGACAGACAGACAGACAGGCAGGCAGGCAGGCCAAACTTTTTGCATAGGAGGTCCCCAAGAAAGACTGTAGTCTTTAAAAAAGTTACTTTATAGCATGCGGATAGGATGCTGTGCTCAGCTCCACATCAGAACAACCGTCGGTCGTTTAGTGAGCTGAGGAAGCCGCTCGAGTGGAAGTATTCATGGTCGGTGCCTATAGGCTTGAGCTGAGACCCACCCCAAATGTACTTCGCGGGTTTTTATAAAGTTGCTCATAATTCATTCATTCGCTCTAGTAAGTTTTGTGGGACAGGACGCGACGTAGACCAGTCAGATAATCGTACGTGTGTACAGTTTCAAGGGCGGAACTGTTCAGTAGCCAGGGCTGTCATATATGCTGCTATTATAAGCTGTGATCGTCGCTTAGTGTAACGCAAACAAAACTGCAAATAGCTTGCCATGTGCGCAGGAAACAAGCGTACATGTAAGGGCTAGTTTACTTTGTTAGGCACAATAATAATCAGATCTAAGCGACAATCATGCCAAGGAAAGGGTAGGGGTATCAGAAGTAATTGTAATGTAAATGTGAACAAAGTGGACAAACAGAAAACTTGTCGTGGGCCGGGACCAAAGCTGCGACTTTCGAAAACACGTCCGATGCTCTACCAACTGAGGTACCACAGGGCATATCCACCCGTACATCTTATATATAGGGTATGTGTGTGCTGTAAACGCGGGAGTGTCAGCCAGCACCGTCAGTGGCGAAGACGGTAAGTGCGGAACACTCTTTTATTTGTATGTTTGGCGCATCGAGTTTCATACAATAATACCTTGAGAAAAAGATAGAGAGAAAACACTTCATTAAGTACATTTAAGCAAAGCATGTAGGAAGGAACCCTAGTCAGAGTTCTATATGACGATCTCAGCGGCCAACCTGGCTCGTTGAACCAAGGCCTGGTTCATATGAGATTTTTTTCTCTTTTGTTCGGTACATGCGTTATTATGAAATACTTTGCTCTGTCGCTCCCTGTCTTCACTATGAGTGTATGAAACACTCGCTCCAAACAATCTTTAGGCCACTTATGGTTTCAACTATGTCTCCTTGTAACTGCCCACCTGCTTGGATCTAAGGGTCTGCAGTATGTAATAAAAAATAAATAAATAATAAATAGAGAACTTGGACTAGGGCGAGTTCTTTACGGAGTTCCGTGACTGTCTTGTTATCGCTTCTGTTGTGTACATTATTGTTCATAGCGACCTATATTTATGACGGTACCACGTGCAAAACCGGCAATAAAGAAGAAAAAACCTCTCGGCAGCGCTGTGGTTAACGCCTCGCATTCACGACTCGGTGGTCCTAAATTCGATTCTGCGTGCCGTAGTTTTTTTTTCTGGGATTTTTTCTTTCTCGCGTTTTCATGTACATATATATACATATATATATATATATATATATATATATATATATATATATATATATATATATATATATATATATATATATATATATATATATATATATATATATAGAGAGAGAGAGAGAGAGAGAGAGAGAGATAGATAGATAGATAGATAGATAGATAGATACGTATACATATACTGTGCATGACGTCGACGTCCACATCGATGTCCACGTCGACGCCGACGACGGTGGTGAAATGCAGCCTAAAGTGCCCATATAATTGCTATCGTAATAAAAATTGGCACATCCCACGTACAGTGGGAATCGATGATATGCGAAGCACGAAGGAGAAATGTTGATATGTTACTTTAAAATAAGCATAACGTTACGAGGTAGATGTAAATGATGCCGTACATGAGTTTCGTCTCATGATTATCATGTTTGGATGTGTCGTTTATCTTTGTGATCTATTCATGTCACGTGATACCAAATTCAGTATATGTGGAGCTAGCAAAGTGGCCGCGAGCACGCTATGAGTGTGGAATGTTGTCATGTTTCTACGTGACGCGCTTGTCAGGATTATCATGTGTGCACCAGTCATCTGTCTCGTCAGCCTTGAAGGCACGTAATACCAAAGTTGTTATACGTAGAGTTAGCAAAACGGCGACGAGCGCATCATGAAGAGCCCGATATACTCCAATATAACATTCACGCACGCGCACGCTGGGCACAGCGACGATACGTTAGCCTAACGCGAGCACTCTATAGCCTGACGCCAGGCACGACCAGCGTCCGTCGGTGCGGCCTCACGGCAACCAGCGCGAAAGGCGACATGCTGAATTTCGCGCCGATGCGTTAACCAGACAACACTGCGTCTCCCTACTCTCGTGATGGAACGACGCCGGACGCGCTGAAACGCGCCTGCGCCAAAGCAACGCAACGCGGCGTGCACCTTCGAGTAATTGGCAAGACGGGCACTTGGTGGGGCAACGCTGGTGTGACGTGACGAAATGAACGCTGGCTTGGACGCGCACCCCGTCGCGTCGAAATGTATTGGTGCCTTGGCTATGGCATGTAGTCATGTTCTCACATGACACGCCTATCAAGATTATCATGTTTCCTGCAGTCACATATCTTCGTCATCCATTGACGTCACGTAATACAAAATTTGGCATATATGAAGCTAGCAACACGGTCGTGAGCGCATCATCAGTATGGCATGTAGTCATGGGGCTACATGACACGCATGTTGTGATTATCATGTTTGAATGTGCCATTTACCTATGTCGTCTGTTCGCGTCACATAATGCCGAGTTTGGTATATGTGAAGCTAGCGAAACAGGCGCGAGCGCATCATTAGCGTAGCATGTAGTCATGTAGTTACGTGACACGCATCTCATATTTATCATGCTTGCACCAGTATCATACCTTTGTCACCCATTCACGTCCGGTAATACCAAATTTGGTATAAGTGAAGCTAGCGAAACGGCTGCCAGTGCATCCTGAGCGTGACATGTAGTCATGTTGTTACATGACACACACCTTATGATAATCATGTTTGCACCAGTCACATACCTTCGTCATCCATTCACGTCCCGTAATACCAAATGTGGTGCATACGAAGCTAGTGAAACGCCCACGAGCGCATCATGAGCTTGGCATGTAGTCATGTTGTTACATGGCAGACATGTCATGATTTTCATGTTAGGGTCTGTCGCTTATTTTTGCCATGCAATATTGCCATACCATACCAGTTTTTCAACATGTCATGTGAACGAAACCACCGCAAGAGCTGCAGGACCATGAAATGTAAATCACGACATTCATGACATACATGTCATGATTTTCATGTTATGAGTAGCCATATATGTTCTTCGTACAGTCATGTTATGTCACATTAAGTTTGGTATCGATGCCATTATCGAAACGGCCAGGAGAGCTAAAAGTCGTAGGCGGCTAGATAGATAGATAGATAGATAGATAGATAGATAGATAGATAGATAGATAGATAGATAGATAGATATATAGATAGATAGATAGATAGATAGATAGATAGATAGATAGATAGATAGATAGATAGATAGATAGATAGATAGATAGATAGATAGATAGATAGATAGATAGATAGACAGACATGCTCAATGTCGCCGAAGTTCACTAAGAAATGCTTCGCATTTAAAATAAATATCTCAGAGGTCGTTTGATGCACCCAATCACTATTTTGTTTTTCTTATGAGCGGCGGCGGACGCCATGCTAGCGTGTGTCCACCGTTTGCAAGCAAGCGAACACACCGACCGCTGCGCCACTAGACGCCTCTTTGAACGCGCCAGAAAAAGAAAAATCAGTATCTACCTGCGAAGTCTGCAAGCGAACATTTGTTTTCCTACCAACAGATTGACCACGTTCCTGTTAGCAGTTGCTAGCGATAATTTGTTGTCAACTTTGAACAACAAGTTAAACTTATAATTTTTATTGTACAAATGAATGCACGTTGCCGCCGATGTGATGAACGATTTAATATTTTGTGGCACCGAAAAAATTTTTGCGAGTGGTAGAGAACCCTTTCAGTGTAGAGGATGTGTTGTCATAGTAGCCCAGTGCTGCCAATCTGTGGAACCACTTTCTTCTTCACTGGAGTTGTAAAGATATCTAGATTTCCTTAGATTTTCATGGAGAGTTGTTTTTCGAAAACTAATGTGTTTGTGCGGTGAAAAACAATTTCCAAGTTCAGGTTTATATTATATTAGTGCATTCATTTGAAAATACTCACAAAAATCTACGTGCTGAAGGTGAAGATGTGCCGCAGTACAAATTGAAAAGCTCTAAACAACAATTTATCCCATGAAATCACAAAGGTAAGCGGTCAACGTATTTTGGTGGGAAGGGGAAGGACATGTAGTATCGCTGTATTTTATACAAGTTAGAGAGAAAAAAAAAACATTGCATAGAGGCCGAAGAAGGAATAAATTATCAAAATAATATTTAGGAACACTACTAGCTTTTCAATGCAAAACACGGAAATCTTACACTATAATACAGTGCACTTGTAATAGCGTGGAAAGTAAATAATAATAATAATAATAATAATAATAATAATAATAATAATAATAATAATAATAATAATAATAATAATAATAATAATAATAATAATAATAATAATAATAATAATAATAATTATAATAACCAGAACGAGTATATAAAACGCAGTACATTAAATATTCCGGCAAGCAAGCTTTAAAAAATCATCAATTTGGATATTTCGCAATTTCTTTCTGTTATTATTTTGCAATTCCGCTATTTTGCAACTCTTCCGCAGAAAATGCTTGGTGGTGTTCATATAAAACACGAGGTGATGCACGCTTACTTAAATTATAAAGAATGTCTTGAAAAACGTACTCTCAAGCTTTGTCATGACATCTGATACAAGATATCACAAAAAGTAGTTTAACCATGAAAGCATATATGCAATGTGATTGATAGATATGTGGGGTTTAACGTCCCAAAACCACCATATGATTATGAGAAACGCCGTAGTGGAAGAC
This sequence comes from Rhipicephalus microplus, assembly GCF_043290135.1. Taxonomy (NCBI): domain Eukaryota; kingdom Metazoa; phylum Arthropoda; class Arachnida; order Ixodida; family Ixodidae; genus Rhipicephalus; species Rhipicephalus microplus. The sequence continues at coordinate 101,018,920 of NC_134709.1, forward strand.
TCCGGAAATTTCGACCACCTGGGGTTCTTTAACGCGCACCCAAATCTGAGCACAGGGGCCTACAACATTTCCGCCTCCATCGGAAATGCAGCCGCCGCAGCCGGGATTTGAACCCGCGACCTGCGGGTCAGCAGCCGAGTACTTTAGCCACTAGACCACCGCGGTGGGGCTATGCCATGTGGCAGTTCATCACTCGCAACCTGCTGAATGATTACGAAAAGACATGTTTATTAGAATTGTTGCATGTCATACATTCGTTTCAAATATATCCTTGCATTCTTCCACCAGCCACTTTTTTTCAACGTTTTTTTTTCAACTGTGCAAATAACCGCATACATGCAGCCTACTGCTCTGGCCGCGCTTTTTACAGAAACCTTGGTGACTTTGGCGGAGCCACACGGCTACATGGGGAGCTCACTAGCAACGTGACAGCGTTCGCAAAGAAGAGAAAGTGATAAAAAAAAACACACCCAAAAAATAATGGTGCGGGTGAAAGGCGGGAAAATGGGAGGATGGTGTAAAGCAGTTTTTCTTTTGGTTTGAACTGGATAGGCAATTGACGTTGAACACGGACGGCATAGAATGAATCGCAATGAAGTGGGGGAGAGGAGAGCACTGACACAGCGTTGGGGACAAAGACCGGCCCTATCGCCCCCTTTCACCCCTCTGAACCGCAACTGGGTATGACACAGCGCTTTTGGGTGAGGTTGGAGAAGGTGTAAAAGAGAAAAGGTGAAAGAAGGAACAAAAAAGTGGTTGTGGGCGGGAGGTCCCTCCACCGATCTGCTTGCTTCACGTAGGCGCGAAAAGTTTCCCTAGATGTAGACAAATTTCCCTTTTTCCCTTAGTACAAGCAAAACCCCCTAGATCTACTGAAATTTACCAGACTTGTCAGGACCGCAGGAGCATAAAACACAAATACACCTTGCTTAGGTATTCCTGAAAACCCTCCGTAATCTTCCTGGTTACATTGAACAGTTATGCTGCCTATTCAAACAGCTTTGTTCATACCCTACTCAGCAGAAAGTACAAAAAAAAAGGAAATTCCGTTTTGATTTAATTATTTAACCAAACGACTGAACGACAGTAAGAACTTCTGAAATGGTGTTGTCAAAATATCAGCGATGAATTCCTCCCCAAGTAAGAGGCAACTTCAGCAAAACAAGCGTTGATAGCCATAACAATGAATTTTATATGCAGGAAAACACTCGACAATGGGAAAGGAGGCGTGCTGCAGCGGCGCTAACGTGAAACCTGGGGAGAGATGAATCATGCAGTTCGCGGCGGTGTTCTCACACCGGAAACGTTTTACTCTTTGCTGCTTTACTCGCCACTGGTCCACTAGCACACCATCACTTTGCAGATCTGTTTCAAAAAGCCGGGTTTCAAACAGATTACTTTACTGTGAGATGCACATTGGCGCTTCTTTTTCAGATAAGAAACTTGAGCGCCTTAGTAAATTTTGTCAGGGATAGACACCGTTGCTAATTAAGCCGAACACGATGTTTAGGCAATGGTGACGGCGAAACTTGAACTCATCATGTGCTTGGGATTTGTCGGTCGTGAGTAATTCTATTTAACAAGTTTAGTGGCGCACACTCGTTCATGATTGACCGTGACGGCAACATGACACTCCGACAAGCTCAGACCATCACGGTAATCTGACACGCCAAATGGCCCAGGCCTAAACTGATTCACCCGTAAGAGAAACCTAGAAGTGTAGTACGCCAGGCGCACAAGCTTGTTTGGCCTCCTTTTCCCGATAGAAGGCTTCGCAATTTTTTTATTTTATTTTCCTTTATTTTCGTTGTTAATGCGTGTTTGTTTTTCAGTATTCTTATAATAATGATTGGATATGTGGCTCTAGCGTACCTACTTTCCGATGCTTTCTTTTTTCTATACGAATCACATACGGGGCGAAAAAAAAAAACTTAAACTGACAAATTTTGGCATTCATGCATTCGCTATATTGGGGTTACTATGCGAATTCTCATGACGGAGTTTTCATCCACGGTAACTGTTAGGTGCTACTTCTAGAGAAGCGAGGGTAGTCCTTTATACAGAAGGGCACGTGCGTACCACGAGCAGTTCGTGTCGTCATCACGCAATAGCGTCTATCAACATAGAAAAGCATCGTCACGGCGCAACTAAAGAATACACACAGGAAGAAACAGACGAGGACTGTTGCTATCGAACTGAAAGCTTTCGAGCGCACCTACCCCACCACGTGTGCAGCAATACGTCCTCCCGCAGTTATAGATCGATCGCTCAACATTGATCCACTCATTGTGAGGTGAATAGGCATATAGCGTGGTGGTGACCGAATGGAAAGCGAGTACCTATTAAATATCGCGCGACACGCGTGTGTCCGGCCGGTTGTGTCACGATGCACGGAGAGCTGTCATAAGCACGGTGCTTGGCGTGTTCAAAAGTTGTAGAGGCACGCCCGTTATATCCGTGTATCTGTGTGAAAAACGCTTCCGAGAGGCGTGGCGGGCGGTTAGTGATGCTGTATAAATATTAGATGACGCAGTGGCTCCTGCGAGTGAAGTTCAATATGGTGCTTCGCAGGCTTCACTGGACTCAGTTCGGAGAGCACTCGGTTGACGTACGAGTTGCAAGTAAAGGTTGATTGATGAAAATATTATATCGCCGGTGTTGTTCAATATGAGAAGGCGTCCGACAAACTAAGCGTTGCTATATCGGATATGGCCAAACGCGAATAGTCTATCAGGTCAATACTGATGTGCAGACTCGACTGCTAGGATCTGCAGTGCGACACGTATTAAAGTGTGGAACGTTCTTAAGAATGACGGAACGTTGCTTTTACAGAATTCATGCTTCCATTTTTCGCTTGGTTTTTATTTGTGGCGACTACGTATAATATTTAATGTAGCGCTTTCCTTCGGTGCTTCGGGTTGTTTTATTATCTTCACGATTAACCTCGTAACTTTCCGCCTAATTTTACGGCCGCTGCATGACAAACATCTGTCCCAATGATCTCCAATTTAACATGTCTTGCACACGCTGATTCTATTTTATTCCTACGAACTTCCTAATTTTTTTCACTGGGTGATACGTTTACATATGGTAAACATATTGCATATGGTTTACATATTCCAAGCATCTCCTACTAAGTCGTGTAGTACTTCCAGGTTTCGGAATGGTCGTAAATAGTGTAGTGAAAAACCGGAATCTATCGTTCTCGTTCAAGTTGAGAGTTATGTCAGATACATATGAAGAAACACATGTTCATTGACGATAAGGCCACCTCATCCCATTACAGCTACTGCCGACTTCCTTAAGGCGACGTAGTAAGTCCTGTGCTGTTCAATTTTACTCTAATTGCCCTCACTGAGCAGCTGCCGAACACAGTTAGGTTATCAATGAACGCGGATGATCTCTGCGTTTGTGCATCTGCCATAGCACGCCTGCAGTGGCGAGCCAGAATTCAAATAGGTGCTGCTCGAACTTCCCATTAACAATATGAATTCTTGGAAATAGCAAAGCTTTGAAATTTCTTCCGAGAAATGCACCATCATGGCTTTCACGCGTAATAAGTTTATGAATAATAACAGCATAATCGTCAATTGCCAACTCACCCGTACATTCGGCAATACAAGTTCCTGGGTATTATAATTGACAGGGATTTATCATGGTGCAATTAATCTTGTATCCTACCTCAAAAATTGGCTGATAGGCATATGCCATTTATTGAAGCTCTATACAGGGAGAATTACAAAGAGGGTTCAGCTTAAATTGAGGACGACGCAGCGAGCTATGGAAAGAAAAATGGTAGGTGTAACCTTAAGAGACAAGAAGAGAGCAGAGTAGATTAGGGGACAAACGGGAGTTAAGGATATCATAGCTGAAATCAATTGAAGAAGAAATGGACATGGACTGGGCATGTGGCGCGTAGACCGAATAACCGCTGGTAATTAAGGGTAACAAACTGGATTCCCACAGAAGGGAAGCGGGTTAGGGGGAGACGGAAGGTTAGGTGGGAAGATGAGATTAAGAAGTTTGCGGGTGTACATTAGCAGCAGCAAGCACATGACCGGGTTAACTGGCGGAACATGGGAGAGGCCTTTGTCCTGCAGTGGACGTAGTCAGGCTGATGATGATGATGATGATGATGATGATGATGATGATGCAGGGAAGAGTTGGCGAATGCCACACAGTGCAATGATAAAACTGTACAGGGTACTTTTTCTCGGCTTCCTGTGGGATCGCTGGCCAGCATTAATGAACGTGACCAAAACAAGCCTGCGAATATTACAAAGTGTTCAGGCCTAAGTTCTCCGGACTCGCTAAGCACCGATGGCTGCTTCTACAGCGATCACTGTAAACCACCTCGTCAAGACACACATTGATGTTGAAGCACTCAGGACGCATATAAGACATCTTGCTTGGACTCCCCACCACTGCCCCGCATCGGTGGTCTAGTGGCTAAGATACTCTGCTCCTGACCCGCAGGTGGTGGTGTTGAATTCCGACTGTGGCGGCTGCATTTTCGATTGAGGTAAAAATACTGTTGGCCCGTGTGCTTAGATTTAGGTGGACGTTAAAGAACTCCAGGTGGTCGAAATTTCCGGAGCCCTCCACCACGGCGTCTGTCATAATCAAATTGTGGTTTTCGGACGATGAACCACACATATCAATCTCATAACAATCTCCCTGCCATCACCTAGCCTTGCTACCAGCAGACAGATGACGCACCTATTTTTGCCAAACGGTTGCCGCGTATCGCGAGTATTTCCCAATATGCTTCTCAGCTGCCACGAGACCTTCAATTCCTTCGTGATGCCTGGCTATTCCTAGCATAGGCCTGGCGATATATGGCATCCGTAAAGAGGAGACATGTCGTCGCCGACTTCTAAACAGCTCAACTTGCTCCTGCTGTGTGAGAAGTACCAAGGCTAGAGGCACGTATGCACCGACGGCTCTGTTACGCCGAACAGCTCAACCACAGTCGTCGTAATACCTGTGAAGGCCACAAAGATCCAATATTGGACTCCTCACCCGACGATATTGACAGCAGAGCTCTCGGCGCTATGTATCACTATAAATTTTATTACTGGTCAACGGGCACAGAACTTGGTGATCTTCAGTCACTCAAAGGCGGAACTACGATTCCTTCTGTCACCGCTACACCACCGCGGCCCGCACGATCAGCTGGTATTGGAGATAGCAGACGAGGACCACCACTTACTTGAAAAAAAAAAAAACAAGACGTGAAATAACTTCTTAGTAGCCCTCAAATCCCTGTGAGATTATCGGCCGCGAACGGGCCAATCAAGCTGCCCATTCAGCCTATACAGAAAACAACAATCAGATATTAATATCGCTCTCGAGGGGTGTCGCTGCATGGAAGCTTCGCGTACTTATTCGCCAGTGACCCACGTCGAGGTGGAATGAGTCGCCCTTCAAGCACGCACGGCTGTATTCCTTGGATCCAACCCCCCGTCTTCCAACTCCTCCAGAACTTCGCCGATGTGACCCTAAGCTTTTGTGTAGGTTATAGTCAAGTGTCGCATTTACGCACGCGTACACGTTTTGCACAGGGATGGCCGACACAGCGAATGTGACCACTGTGGCAGTGTTGAAACAATTACACATATTTCGTGTGAGTGCCCATAGTACTGTATACAGAGAAAAGCGCTTAAAAATGCGTTTGATAAACTAGACGACCGAACGGTTTCGGAAGAACGAATCTTGCACTATGAACCAGAGCTATTGTCTGAAAAGGCTCATTATCATTGCATAAAAAACGGTATACAAGTACTTAGGTGTAACATGTTCTAATACCTTATCGTTGAATACACATATAAATAGTACTTGTTCTTCTGCATACCGCGCATTATATTTGTTGAGGCATAAGTCCGAACAGTCTCCTAGCTGTAACATTACTCGCTTATAACACACTAATGAGGCCGAAACTTGATTATGCATTTGTAGTGTGGGACCCATATACCAAAACCAACATTACCCATCTAGAGAATGTGCAAAGAAACGCAGTCAGCTTTTATTCGTTCCAAATCTTCTCCGTATGACTCACCCACTGAACTAATGCAGGTTAACATAATTCCATACCTTGCAGGCTGAGACGGAAAGCTGCACGTTTCGAATTTGTTTACCTCCTTTGCAATCGTAAACTACCAATTAACCCTGCACCCTGTCTTTCATCTTCTACATCAAGACTTACTCGCCACCATCATGCTGATTCTTTGACACCTTATTTTACGAGAAAATATTTGGTTCAATCTTCTTTTTTTCCCACGCACCATAACAGAGTGAATTATTCATAGTAGCATTTAATCGCATTGGAATGATTGCCCAGTGTTTTGACTATATTTGTGTTTGTTTCGTTTTGTTGCTGTTTTTTTCCTCCCCTTTCCCTGCTTGGACCTGTAAAAGGTCTGCAGTATTGAATAAAGAAAGGAGAAAGAAAGAAAGGAGAAAGAAAAGAAGGCTGTGCAAGCGCTACTGCGCTTTCGGCGTTCAAATGGCCTCTTAGAACGGCTTTTATGTGAACGCCTTACGCATGTGTCTATGAGTGTGTCTTTGCTCTGAGCGCAATTATAACGTGAGTGGTTACATTTCATTGCGTTCAGGAATAAAAAGAGTTATTTCCGTATTAAATTGTAACGCGAGGCTCTAATATGGTAGCCAAAAATCTGAAAAAAAAATCATGATACATTCGAATAAATACGCTATTTCCTGGATGTGGCCATTCTCTTGCCTTCAACGTCACGTACCAAAGTTGGCTTTTGTAATGAGTTCGAAAGAGCTCACGATGCAAAAAAGAACAAGGAAAACTTGGTACGGCCCTGACTAGTATTGAAAAGGCTAAGGATACAGTGGTGCCGGATGCATTCCTCTCCTCCTCAGCATTTCTTTCCCTTCCTTCCCCCTTGTAATATTATTCCGCGCATGGATATTATGCCACGAGCTGCTTGGCACATACTTCCCTTTCTCACCCCTTGAGATGCAATGGTTATACCCTCTCAACTCATTATTTTACTTCACGTGCGCTACCGAGTCCTGCTCAGCTCCCATTTTTCCTCCCCTAGCTATCTATACTGTATTCTGGTCTCTTTGGAATGGCGAGCAGTTGCCGCAACTGTTGCGCCTGCGGGAGACACGCTTGATCACATTTCATTCCACTGCCCAGCATACCAATCTGAACGACGTGCCATGGAAGCCAAGCTCCATCATCTGGATTCACGACCTTTTACTGAAAAGAAGATCCTGGGGCCTTGACCGACGGGCTCGCACACGCCTAAAGCAATGCAAGCTCTTTTGTGCTTCTTAAGCACGGCCGGACTTCACCAGCGCTTGTGAAAGAATAGCGTGAGACAGGGCTGCGAGGTTCGAGCTGACTATTTGTCCGTCTCTTTGTTACTCTTCTTTTCTCCCTATCTCTTTCCTTTCTGTTGTTCCCCCCCTTTCCCCGCTCCTTGTGTTCGCGCTCGCGGCCTGAATGCCCAACGAGATGGAATGTCCATCGAGACGCAATGTCCAATAGTGGACATTACGTCTCGATGGACTTTCTGTGTTGTTGGAAATTCCCCTCACCCCTTTCCTCAGCACAGGGTAGCCAGCCGGTCTAAGAACTGGCTAACCTCCCTGTCTTTCCGCTTAAACTTTCTTCCTCCTCTTCCTCCTGGAAATTCCGTCTCGGTTGGATATTCAGGCTCAATGGACATTCCGTCTCAATGGACATACCATCTCGGTTGGACACTCGGGCTCGTTACACATTCAGTCTCACCCGTCACGTGACCGATTCAGAGCCTGAATGTCCAACGAGATGGAATGCCCAATGAGTCACGTGACGAGCGAGACTGAATGTCCAACGTGCCTGAATGTCCACCCCACACTGAATTTCTAACGAGCCTGAATGTCCAACCGAGACTGAATGTCTGTTGAGACGGAATTTCCAACCAAGACGAAATGTCCAACCGAAACAGAAGATCCGACCGAGACGAAATTTCTATCGAGACGGAATGTCCAACCAAGACAGAATGTGCGTCGAGACCCTCTGCAGTTTCATCCGTCGGCCCAAGACCAAGCACCTGCGAAAAAAAGCGCAGGGCATAGTGTGCCAAATCCCAAGCGCCGACTGCCCCGCTTCGTAAGTAGGGGAAATCAAAAACGTACATGAAGGAATCAGCAGCACAAGAATGACCTTGGTGAATTCAACAGCTAACAGAGCGCAATGGCCGAGCACTGTGAGCAGTTCGACCACTAGTACCAGTCCCGATGGTGCGATGTCGAGCTTTTTGGCTTGTTTTGTATGCTTCGTGCATTCCTTGAGATCTCCAAAGAGCACGAAAACAGGTACGAGAAACTTGACTTTGGGAAACGACCGTGCCACCAAACGTTTTGTACTATCAACTGCATGAACATATCACGGGTGAGGGACTGTCGAAAGTGCTTCGGATCTTCAAAACTTGCTATGAATGAAAATGCGTTTGAAAAAAAAAGAAAATACAAAAACACGGGCGTTGCTATGTTGCGTCAGTATGACTGAACTGCAGACGTGTTGAGATATTAGGGAATATCTCATATGGTGACTATAAAATACGGAGATATTATTATAGTTTAAATGCCCTTCTTATTGCCAAGACGTATAATAGATGTCTTTGACCACATAAAAGCTTGAAGTTACTTGTTTTTGCCAGTGACGAAGCATCACGTACAGCATGAATGCTGCGTTTCTACCCCCTTCCATTTGAAACCCTGCCCACAACAACTTCCAAAGTACCCTACATAATTCAACCACTGTTTAATTTGTAGCAAATGACATGACAAAATTCTATGGTCACCGTCGAGGGTACATTTTAGCAGAACTTAAAGTTAGGCGATATAATGCATAGCTATCGAAAATTTTTAGCACGAAACGATGCCCTCACAAGGCGTTCACAATCACCTGTACTGCCTTTCTCGTTCTTGTGAATAACTTGTTTGGCGTTCATAACTTTCTCCTTTAATCAAATTTATACAGCCCACTTCCGTGCCCTCGTATACAGCCATGTTCGAATATTTCGAACGTTTATTTATGAGATACATATTAATGGAATGATCAGGAATTATTCCGTTTTTCAGCTTATTAGTATCTTGCTTAGCTACACGTTCTTTTCTCCGCTAGAAACACAGATTACGCGAGTTTCGTAGCATGCAACAACATGAATTGCTGTTTTTACTTCGTAATAGCACGTTATATGTGTTCTTTATAAGCACATCACCTATTTACAATATTATCACTATTACATCCCAAAAACTTACGGGTCCCCGGAAAGAAACTCCAATAGGCCTCGTAAGAAATTTAAACTGAAATTTTGAAATCATCCCGCTGCGAACGGGTTAGGCTTCGTGACCAAATACACTGCGAAATCTGCTACAATTAGGTGTGCACCATGGAGGCTATATTATTATTATTATTATTATTATTATTATTATTATTATTATTATTATTATTATTATTATTATTATTATTATTATTATTATTATTATTATTATTATTATTATTATTATTATTAATATTATTATTATTACATTATATATTATATTATTATTCATTATTATTTTTGTTATTATCATTATTATTATTATTGTTGTTGTTGTTGTTGCTGCTGCTGCTGCTGCTGCTGCTGTTGTTGTTGTTCGCATTTTTCATAGACTGTCGTGCCGCCTAGCGGAATCCAGGAGCGTCCTCTCAAGGATGATCAGTAGGCTCACAACGCTCCCTTGTTCGGCCGGGCTAGCCTCATTGTTAACGTGCTTGCTATAAACGAACACAAACCACTTTTCATGTTGCGTGCATCAGTGAATATACTGGACTGTCCATGACACAATAAATCTGATTCGCTCTTGCGAGAGGCGAAGTTTTCGTGAAAATACGTACCAACTCGCGCTTTAAATTATAGCCCGCAGAGTACACATATCAGCTTTGCGAGATTTTCTGCAGCCACGTTAGATAGTTAATTGTTATTGTCTAGCCTTTGCAGTGGAAGCTCACCTTGTTTTACGAGCGTACAGCGTACGTCAGTGCTTTCGTTGTGCATGAATCCCGTAGCATTCTTCGCAAGCGGAAAGTAGCGCAGGCTCATGATTTGCGCCTCCAAACCTTGGCCTACGCTGCACCACTTGTTTTTCACGTTCGTTGATAGCTGGCACCACACTGCAAGCGTTTTTTTTCTTGCCTGGTATCAAAGCGAAATGGTCTCCGCACTCCCAGATAAATGTGGCGAGTGACGCCTAAACTGGTTATTTATTCTATGGTGACGCCGTGTTGGGGTTGTGCAATGGCGCGTTGTTGGTGCTATCAAAGTTGTTTGGCGGAGAAAATTCCTCAGATTATTTTCAGCAGTGATATATGAAGAAACCGTCTTGACGTCGAAGATTTTTTGCGGGACGTAGGTGGTTATCAACGCACTGAGAGCGGCAGCGACGATGAACGATCAGCTGCTAGCTCAGGAGCAGCGAGTTGCATTTTCCGTCCCGTAGTGCGTTAATGTTATTTTTCACGCGCGTAAGTCACTTCGTTTGTATTTATTGTATAATATTCTTCAGCTATCTCAAAATAAAAGCATACTTTTTTGTGTATTGAAAGTATCTCAACTACAGTGGATATTGCAAAGAGCCGCATGCCACGAGCACGCTTGAGCTCGACCAGCGAAGCGAAATGGTTAGAGCAATGAAATATGCAGTTACGACTACACTTCGTGCTAACTTCTCCTGCACTTCACCGGTACCGTCCGAACGATGTTGCTGTTCGACAAATGTTCACAATTTTGACGTTGCGAAAAGCGTACACGTGTATTCGTTTCGATATCCTTGTCTAGATCGTGCTGATGGACTCTGCAACATCCATGTGCGGGGAACTGCGCTCCGTTTGAGTCTGGTCATGGCTGTGACATAAGCGCTAGTTAATGGGAAGTTAAAAGCCTGGGTTTCGTTGAAAAATCAGCTGCATGATGCTTACAGCGCAAGTAAGAACGATGGCGTAATATGTTTGCAAACCATCGCTACGGTAAACATTCGGTCTTGTGCAGCCGCAACGGCGCGCTACTCACTAGTGGCCTACTATTGCGGCGAATCCGCCCGGCAAGCTCGGCACAAATTTTCTTGGAATGCCGTTCAGTTCATACGTAAATTATAGTTAGCGCTGTATTCTGTAGCACGCTTAAGATTACGCAAAGGATCGTTGATACACGGACGATCAGCTGACACGACCACCTTTGCACTGCGGCAAGAAATGAGGTAGCGTACATTCAGCAGCTCCTATCGGTTGGGAAAGTACTTTGGCTCGATATACATTCATTTGATGATCAAGAGTTCATCCGGCGAAAGCGGTACGGGGAGTATACGTCCGGTCATCCCATCTTTTCCTATGCGAGTTCACGGGTTGATCATCCGTCCTCAGCGATCTTGGATTGCACAGTGCACCACCTATAGGCCGTGGGCATCGCGGATTCCGATGCAGTTCATCGTGTTTAACTTCGCGTTTATAGTTACTGTATAGGCTCTTTAAAGGTAGTATATGCACCTTTAACCAGTCTCCGTCACCTGGTGTGTTTTCTAAAGACTGAAAGATTGGCAAGGTATTCCCCGTATTCAAGAGAGGTTATGGCAACTCGCCCCGTAATTATCGACATATTTGATTAAAATACAGATCATGCAAACTACTTGAACATATTGTAGCTTCTCATACGTAAGACCACCTTGAATTGAATAGCTTTTCGCCCCTAATCAATATGGCTTCAGGAATGGCTACTCATGCGACACTCAGTTATTCGAATTCACCACCAACCTTTACTTTAATATGAACAGTAACGATAAAACCGAATGCTTCTTTTTCGGCTTCGCTAAAGCCCTTGATACAGTCCCTCATTGTCGTTTAATCGACAAATTGTCTTCCATCAGTATAGATTCACCAGCGCTGTCTTGGATACGCAACTTCTTGTCTTCTTCGTCAGAAATTCACGGCGGTTAACGACATGCCACCTAACATTTGCGATGTCACGTCTGATCTTCCCCAAGGCAGTGCACTGAGTTCTTTGCTCCTTTTAATATTGCCACGCGTGTTTCTTATTTTGTCAGGATTGCTCAGCGCAAACAGCACCTCATTGTTAGAGAAAGTTTGCGATCATTGTAGATCGTTCTGTTAATACTGCGTGCAAGACGCGAACACTCGAGATTATCCCCATAGCTTGCGCGACGACTAGTGGTAGCGCAGGAATATTCGGTGGCACATGTATAAATGTCGACGCGCGTCATCGCTTGTATTTGATCGACGGTCGACGCTCTGTTCACCACTATCAGTGCCAGTGTCTCGCTGTAATTTGACCTTCTTTTTACGTGGCCACAAGTTCGGCCCAATAAACAGTTTAACCACAACACCCAGTCTGTTTCCTTCATAAACGTTAAGATCCCGTGACAATATACATTAAAGACTTGCCCGCTAACCTTTGATCCTCAGTTTAGTTCTTCATGGATGTTTGCGTCATCTACCGCCATATTCACTCTGTTGACTATCATTCCGTTCTCCGAAATGACCTTAATCTAACCCTCAGGGTGAAGATCGGAAAATGTCCCTTTACGCCTCCAAATGCAATTTAATCTCGTTGACTAGAAAGCGTACTAATGCACTCGTTTTCTACAGTATTAAGAGTACTGTTATCTCAGTCACACTATCGTACAAACATTTTGGTGTTCACTTTCATCATATTTATCTTGAACTACGTACCTAGCAGCCTCTTCGAAAGCCTCCCAGTTTCTCGACTGTCTTCGCAGAAACTTGCGCAACGCTCCTTCTAACGTACACGCATTATCGTATCTAACTTGTGTTCACACACGACTGTAGTATGCATCCTCGACATGGTCACCACACCAAGATTACCTTGTGCGTGTATTAGAAGCCGTCCAAAATAGGACAGTGAGATTCATCGCTGCTAACTACGACTATCGTTCGAGCATCACCCTAATAAAGCAAGACCTTGCATTGATGTAACTTGAAAAACCCCGTGTCATTGACCTTTATGTTTATTTCATACGTACATATACAGTAATATATTCCACTGTTTGCTGCTTCATCCTCCTCTGCGCGTATTTCGTTGCGTTCACAACGCTCGTAGTTTCATGCGCGTTCATGATCAAATCCATGCATTTAACTCATAACCATTTTCTCAAGCCATAGCACATTGGAACGGCTACCAGATGATCACATTGTGTCCATCTCTAATCGTGAAACTTTATGCGATAACCTGATTTTATTGGGGTATACTATTGTATATCTTTGTTGCACCTTGCTGTTTATTATTTGTTTTCTTTGTTTGTTTTGTTTACTTTTTGACAGTATTTTTATCAGTGCATTTACTGACGCCCCCCTTACACAATGTCTTTTAATGGGTATGTAAGGTATTTTGAATAAATAAGTAAACACTACTGGCGCTCGGTATACGCGAACGTACACTCGTCTTCTCCGAACCTGTTTCGGACCCCATTTTTGCATTCACGTCACCGAAAGCGCCGTGTTACAGCACCAGAACCTGTGGCGGCAATGTTCGCGTTCACAAGTGCTGTGGTCACAAATACTTCGCTGCATTCCTTGCTAGTCGCGTAGGCAATGTTTCACGTGAATCTTAGTTGTGCGAAACGTCTTCTACAAGAGTAAGCATCCCTTGACGCGTGTTGTGGACTACAATGACAGCCTGGCCCCCTAAAGTTATCTGCAATAAAGAAACACAAATGACCTTTTTGTTCCTGATACTTGGGAGTCTCGTTTTCCGAACGAGACGGAGTGTCCAATGGGCCATGTGGATTCAGCGCCTGAATGTCCAACGCAATGCTTTAACCTCCCGCATCCTCCTCATATTCCTATTTCCTCTTAGACCATTCGTCCTCACTTAATTTTCCCACCCTTTGCGTAAGCTATGCTATAAGAGAGGCTGTTTTGCACATACTTTTTTTTGGACACCTTGCTATACTATTGTATACGCTATGGCCATGCTATGATAGGGGCTGCTTGGCCCATACCCACTTTCTGTGGTGCACACCCACTGATATTCACGCGGACGATTCCGATGTTTTGTCTCCACGGTTAAAAATCATCCCTGCATTTATTATATTTATTCTCAAACACTTTTTTCATATGGTATAATACTACTGATCCGGAGCAGCTCCTAATAACATGTGCGTATCCCGTAATATAGCGGTACCACCGGTGGCTGCGTGTGCATAACTTCGGGCTGTGACACGTTTTTGTGATGAATGCACTGGTCAACGGGGCAATTCCTATGCGCTGCGATGCCGCCCGCGTCCATAACACGTCGTGCAAAGTGCTCGCGCGCATTCAGCGGCGCTTTGTCATTATTGGGCGCTGCCGTGACCGGCATACAGCTTCACATCGGGTTCGTGCCGAACTCCTTCAAAAACGCAGACATCGTAGCCACTGTGTTCTATACCCACAGTTCACATGAAACGCGGGACTGCTTCTCTTCCATGAGAGACAGAGAGAAATAGAGGGGAAAGGCAGGGAGGTTAGCCATGCTTGGTCGATGAGAACGCCAATAGTTCATAAAAGAAAGGGAGGCTGGTCGTTGGGGAGAGTTGACCCACTTCTGATTCAGACCAGGGGAAAACACGTGTGTCCTTTTGCACGAATCCCTCTTTGGTATTTATCTCTAGAACACCAAACATCTGAATTGCTTAACAGTAAGTATAGAGCGCATTCAACTTAGTAAATTCTGTTTATTGTGCAGTGTGCGCCTGCCTCCAATAGCCCTGAACGGCGTGTTTCTATTGACATCGCAACTGCTGCTATGAAGATTCCGAGAATATATGCTTAATTGAAGAATGCCATTCTGTGAGCTTGGACCTCATGCTCGTTTTGTAAAGTTACTTCAAAGTGTAAGTCTCATCATTATATAAATAGAAGTAACACCTATTACTCTAAAACCAAAAATGGCTGTCATGGCAACATTCGTTTACTATTGTAATACGATTGGAAGTGTCACCAGTGTTTTGCATCCTAAAGGTGTGGAAAATATTTCGATTCGTCCGAATGAAACGGGAAACGTTGAGTGACTTCATCGCGGTCGGAGTTCCTGTCGAGTTAAGTTGTTGGGTAGATGCGATAAACGGACAAGATATCTCCGCCTGTGACTTAGAAGGCTTTTCAACTTCCCGACTTCCCATTGTTTGTAGCTCCAGGAAAGAGGAAATGGTGAAAAGACATGGCACGCGAACACGAACACAAGAGAGAGGTGAAGACAACACAAACACCCGGGTTTTGTGGTACATTAACTGATTTCTCTCTCATGTCTGTGTTTGCACGCCTTGTTTTATAACATGAATACGTATAAACTAGCATAGCGCTGTTATTAGAAAATAGCGAACTCGCTCATGATATGGGATGGCTTCAAACCAATTTGTGTACATAGACGAAAAATTGCACGTTTCAGACACGATGAGAAGAAAATTCGTCGACCTGTACCACCACAGCCAAGGGTCGACAGAAAATGAAGGCTTCGAGTGATGATAGTACAAAATGAGACAGTTTGCACCAGCTGGTAGGGAGAAGAATAATATCAGCTATTACATTAGCTCCTACCAGAAATATCAACTCAACAAGAGCAGATATAAAAAAAAACAGACAGCATGACATTTCCACCTGTACCCTTTTTCAAACCGCACGTGTTCATCTCGCCGTCTAAAAAAAGAAAATCGGAAGCTGCCACGTCTTGTGGGAATCAGTTTCATGCGAAGCAGTCAGTGAGCAATTACCTATGTTGCAGTTTCTGGCTTGGAGTGTAGTATTACGTAGTGGATGAACGTGTTTTTTTTATGCAGTAGTTGTGTACCCATCATGGGCTTACCGGATATGTCGGCTTCAATGGTGTTTGAATGGTAATTTATGGTCCAATTTAACTTCACAACTCACGTAAGAGAACAAGCGTCAGTATTATCAGAACAACGTGCACTTTACAACGCGATAATCCGGACATCATACGAAATGTTTGATAGCTTGACTATAGCTTGCTTAATATAGGAATACAAGTGTAAGGTATATTAGACGGTTCTAAAAGTGAAGCCTGCACTGAAACTGAAGTTCACGTTAACCACATGTATGACACTTGTATCATAAGAGTACATATGTAAAATTTATTGTTTTTTTTTTGAAAAATTAGGTAGCCTACCTTTAAACCGCTATTGACGGTGCATCGACGTTATACACCTGCATATGATCTTTTTCTAAAGCAGTTCTAAGACCTGGCTTTACTCTACGGTAGAACAGTTGACTGCCCCGCAAGATGCTTATTTCGATTCCTGTGGGGATTTCTGGGTTTTATTTGTGTTTGCATTCGCCAGACCAATGCTGGCAATGATAGTTTTCTTAATGGTCTCACTTATATCACCAACGTCTGCCGTTACACTTCCTTGGTCGATATGAACAGTCACCAGTGAAGCATACATGTATACATCGGCACGTGGCGTTATGGGTGTGTGTAAACACGTGTCGCGAGGCAGTGGTTTGATGATGCGCGCGACCGGGTGTTAATATATTTACGTATTGACAAGGCAGTCATATTCATGCGACACTTTTACCCTCCTAAATCCATTTTGGTGGATACCAATTTAAGCAGGCGATCAAACGAGAGTACCCGCACGTAGACACCTAGATAAATAAATAGAAAGATCGATGAAGAGATAGACATATATATATATATATATATATATATATATATATATATATATATATATATATATATATATATATATATATATATATAAAGAGAGAGAGAGAGAGAGAGAGAGAGAGAGATGCGCTCGCCGGTTTGCTAAGAAATGCTTAGAATTCAGAAAAAGCGAAAGTGTCCCTTTGAGCATGGTGTCCTTTTGGGCAGGGATATTCTCGGACATGTTAGCTGCTGAGACAGAGACGATGAATGCAGGCATCGTAATTATGTCGGGGATCTTATTCGTAATGAACCTAACATGATTATGAGGCATGCCGCAGTAAAAGTCTAAGGAAATGTCTAACATTGGCAGACGGTTACAACTTAAGAATAAATATAAGCTTCATCGATAAGACACATTGCTCACATTCTTTATGCTTCCGCCGCGTTGCATTATACTTGACGTTGCTGAAACGATGGATAAAGCGTTGCAAAACACTCCGAGCTGCCGCCGCTTTGGTACATGTGAAAAGCAGCGCCAGAACAAACTCCAGCTGCATTGAATTGCTACCGGAAAGGATGATGCTGCGTACGTGTGGATAAGACTTGAACTTTCTTTATTGGTTCCTCCTAGCCATGACGTCATAACAAAGAGCAGCTGTAGTTGAACGCGCATAATACAAATGGATGGTGGTATACTTTTTATTTTTAGCTTGTCACCAACCATAGTAACAAGAGCGTAATTTGGGCGAGTTGGGTCATCGCGGTGCTATTGCATTAACAGCGCGACAACTCTAGGAAGAGACAAAATAAACAGAAAAAAAGCGCTCACTGTGTACTGACTTCACTGAAGGAGCTACGACCGCTTTTATACTGAGTGCGAGAACAGTGCTCATTCACGACGACACATGCGTGACCATTAGAAAAAATTCTTTGGTGAGAAAAGAATCCTCTCTCTTTCGGAAATGAGAAGTGATGGTGTACTGATACAATGATGCACGGTCTTGCTGATAATATTATTATGTATGTGAACCAACTCGCCCAAGCTTTAACCTTAGCTTCCTGATAAAAATGCTTTTAATATATCTCATGATACTCGTCACGTGATCATGATATCACTATGACGCCACAACAGGTTGTAACGTGAGGACATTATAACATGACATAGTCACTTGGAAAAACGAGGGCTGATCTTGGAGCCTGTACAAAACCAATTTGGGGGGAGAAATATTCGTTCAGTACAATTGACTGAGACATAAGACAAAAAAAAAATAGTTGG
This sequence comes from Rhipicephalus microplus, assembly GCF_043290135.1. Classification (NCBI taxonomy): domain Eukaryota; kingdom Metazoa; phylum Arthropoda; class Arachnida; order Ixodida; family Ixodidae; genus Rhipicephalus; species Rhipicephalus microplus. The sequence goes on from NC_134709.1 coordinate 101,036,881, forward strand.
TTGCACTGAAGCTACGCAACACCCAAACGAATAATTGAGTCAATTATTGATTGATATGTGGGGTTTAACTTCCCAAACCACCATTACAACATCAGAGACACCGTAGTCGAGGGCTCCGCAAATTTCTACCACCTGGGGCTCTTTACCGTGCGCCCAAATCTGAGCACACGGGCCTATAGCATTTTTACCTCCAACGAAAAGGGAACATCGAAAGGAGGGATATAGCTACAATGCATAACAAAACGTTCTCGCGAAACACAGTGAGAAGTGGCACCATGCCACCCGGCTGGAAGCTGACGCCATGGTTGCCCTTCTTGACACTCAAAGCAGCTGCACAAATGCTTGTTAGAATCTTGACATAAGCAAACGCTGCCTCGAAACACTCACTGGTCAACTGGGACCCAAACCAGCGTGTATGTACACTGAATTTAAAAGAAGTTGCAAAAACTTCGCGTTAGTAGTCACTCCCTCAATAGTGAACACGCACACACACAAACACGCACACACACACATACACACAAATACACACACAAACACACACACACGCACACACATACACACACACGCAGAACACACACAGATGCTCACACGCAAACACACACGCATTCGAGCGCGCACACACACACACACACACACACACACACACACACACGCACACACACACACACACACACACACACACACACACACACACATGAACGCGCGTGCGCACAAGACCAAAAGCTTACAACACACATATTTGGAAGCTTAGGTCATACTGTGAAGGAAGTATACATAGTCAAATATAATTTGCCTTCTCCTTTCCCACCGAACCGCATCATGCTCCAGCAACCCCAATTATTTGTAGAACGAACTGTTTCGTTGAACCTCGCATGAATACTCATAGTCCAAGTTTTGATCTCCATTGTATACATTGTTGTGACATCCGCGATAAAGTTTTTCACTCAACCCCGCATTCCGGCAATGTATGGAACATAGAGCAGCTGGCCAAGCAGGCTACGCAGCCTACATGAGGGATCTCTTGAAAAGCAGCGACCGCAGGGGTCAGGGGCTAGTGAGCATGGAGGGAGATGCAGGTGTCGTTGAAGGGGAGAAAAAAAAAAGCCCCTGCTCAGTGCCTCATTTCTTCGAACCGTGTCAGCGCGATTTGCACCTCCTCGTCATGCAGTGTGGCGCGCCGGCACACGTGTGGCAGTTCACCTCCGAAATGTTGGCCTTCCAGTCCTGACTTGGTGGCGCCATCTGGTATTTTTTCCAGAACTACTCGCAATATGGCGACTGTAGAACCGCCACCTTAAAGTAACAAACGTTTATTTGTAGCAAATAAGAAAATGTTGTGAATTGAAGACATCGCCAACACGAGCAAACTTCGCGGTATGGACGCGCTGTCCAAAAACAATTCGTGCTAACTTTCCCATGCTTTTTTATCATCCTATTATCCGCAGTTTTTGTGACAGATGAACGCGAACTGAGCAATTTGTACACGATTTTTGTACAGTTTAAGTACGCAAAGTGTAGTGGCTAAATAAATACGAAGGGCTTATGTACATGTAAGCTGTCCGTACCTAATTAGGCCATGCACTTTCCGTATATGGCTGCGCCTTAAGTATACGGACCGCCAAAATGTAGCGTTGCCAAAAACATTCTGGGGAATGAATGGTAAATGTAACCTCACTTTGCGTGTGTTCATCAGTGTGTTTGGATGCACGTGTATATGCAGACATGCAAATTGCAAAGTTTTGAGTGCAGGTACTCTACAGGCTGCCCAGAGAAGAATCGCCAGTTGTCCACTAAGGAAGCCTGCACGCATGTGCAGACTAAGTTTCAAGCCATTTGAAGAAACACGTGGTGCTCTACGTGCCAATGAGGTTGGCGTATGCAATCGTACACACTGTGACAAAAATGGCAAAAAAAGTTATTGCAATAAATGAAAAGAAAAGAACATCATGAAAGTGCGTCGGTGACCAATATCGCAAGGGGACGCGGCAGATTGTGTTCATGAGCAGGCTGACGTCATCGAGGTATAATGCCGAACGGATTTGGATTGTTTTGAACGTTTTGAACGGGTTCATGCCCAACACCTTTGTGGTACCTCTTCACAAAGCTCGTAATGAAGTTCGGTTTTACCGAAAGGCAGTTCGTGAACAGCTGTGTTTACCGTCAGCGATAGCGCACTAATGCTGCGCTCTCTAGCCAGAGTTTGCACCTGAGTTGATTGCTTAAGGCAAATGCATTATTTTCTATCCTCGAGGACAGCTCCGAGAGCGACGTTAGCTTGATTTGTTATCACCTGCGTCTGACAGCCTGTTCGCGTCTCTATCCCTTGTTGTTTGGTTTCTTTCTTTCTTTCTTTCTTTCTTTCTTTCTTTCTTTCTTTCTTTCTTTCTTTCTTTCTTTCTTTCTTTCTTTCTTTCTTTCTTTCTTTCTTTCTTTTTGGTCTTTCTTTCCTTCCTTCCTTCTTTCATCCTGTCTCTCTCTCTCTCTCTCTTTTTCTCTTTCTTTCTTTTTCGTTTCTTTTCACACAGCCCACGGGAAACAATTCAGAGAGACTTTTAGTTCTCGTTGAACGGAAGCCAAGCGTACACGACATACACTGAACGTAACGAAGGGACAGAAGGCCGAAGAGAACGTGCAAAAGAAATGGCAGTCACAAGAGAATGTACGCAGTACATGCCCCGAGGTTAAAACGAATACACAACTGCCCCGTGCTGCATCCGATTCGCTCATCCTCTAACCCTCTTTCCCTTTCTGCGCAGCGCCGAAGTTCGTTGTTGCGAGTGCAAGAGAAAAACAGTGGCGCCACCGCATGGAGCAACACGGGCCCACCGGTTGCTTGGCAACCACCGAACGCGTGCCCTCACCGAAAATCTCCCGCGCTGAAGTCAAACCGGCACTCCGGTCACTGCGCGACGTGACAGCGCGGCCGAGTTATCCCGCGCCTCTGCCGCTACTGCAGCACCCACCACTCCTCTCGCTAAAGAGCGCGCTTCATCAAACGTGGCGGGTCCCGGAAGCATCGTGGAAGAGCTACCTGCCGTTGACCGCGACGACCACAGGTACTTGCGGAAGCATGCCGCTTCCGAACGCGTGGCCTGAGCAAAGTTGCGAAAAGTGAAAGAAGCGTGTGTGCACTTGTTTACGAAGAAGTCCTACGTCTTTCAAGGAACGTCGTACGCAGAGTTTGCGCGCTGTTGGTAAACAACGGCTGACTTCCAATGCATGACACTGAAGAAGTTTGAAGCAATAGATGTGAGTCGAACAAGTGCTGCCCCGGCACGGAGACGTTAAGAAGATTGAGAAGTATTAAGCCAGGATTAGCACAGTGGTTCTGACCTACCATTTTTGACACTCAATACAAATGACATAAGACGGCACATCGGATAATCATTTTTTTCGCTCCTGATCTCGGGTACGCTAGTTTACATTATGCATGAATCGTACTACGATGACGTCCTCATTTTGACTAAACTACTTAGACAAATTAGATTTGACGCGCCCTAAATCAGCGTACGTAAGAAAAGTTGACAGAAAAGGTTGTTTAGAATTTCGCATAGCAAGTACTTCACAACGCAAGTATTTACAAATGTGATTTTCATAGATGTAAAACCACTTTCTGCGATTTCCCAATCGTTGTTAAACTTAATGTTGTTGCTAATCACTCTCGTGCTTTTTTCGTTCGCTCAGGCGTCAACAGTTGAGCAACCGGCAATATGACGCTTATGCCCGAGCAAGCATTTCCTCGCTTTGTTTGTTTGAATGGAAAGACGTTCCTTGATTATTACTATACGCAGAATTTCCAGCGCTAAAGGTACATTATGGTACCATAGCCACGTCGATTCATTAACACTTTTCGTAAGCCGTAGCACCAGCTTCAGAAGCGATTCGACACTAAGACTCGTAATGCGAGTTTCTAAGCTTGGGACAGTGTTTTGAAGCGCATTGCAGGGAAGTTCTTAACGTTCACCGCATCCGATCTTTATAAATGTCATGTTGGTATTGAGTGTACTTCGTTCAATGAAAACTACTATTACGAGCAAACAATACAGGTTAATCTTGCTCGTATTTTTTAAAAACTGGAGGTTCTCTTAAACGGCACACAAAAATAACGACAGGAAAAAAAGAAAGAATTGTAAAAAACACTTCGCTGGAACTGAAAGCTTCACGAGCGCTGATATCAGCAGCCCTCTTGAAAGTGCGCCTCAGACACAAAAATAGTCAGTCGAGTCATTCCTCCTCTCCCGTGTCCGAGTAGCGGGCATTAATCCCGGCTCAAGAGCCAAATCGAGTCGGGGCTTAATCTCACGGAAGCTTCACGACGTCGTCAATCCCAACGGACGCCAAACAGGGATTTCACAGGGGTACGTGGCATCTCACTGGCTACGAGTGCGTGCAGCTTCGCGAGAGTCTTATCCATGTAGAGGCTACGCGGTCGGTTGTTCAGTCGTGGACGATGGCAGCGCACAACGAAAAAGAAAGGAGCAGAAAAAGAGTCATCAAGTTGGACGCCACTAAGCCAGCGATGTCCACGGCTCAGAACCTTCGCGAAGCGGAACTACTGACGACGTTCGTCGGCCTCCTGTCCCTGGTACAGCTGCGGCTCTTGGCGGCGACCATAGCCACAGGAGGTAAGGAAGATACTTATACCTTGTTGGCTACCCACGTCCACGTTGCTGGGTATGAGTTCTTAAAGGAGTAATGACGCCTATTCCCATGCTGTGCTTTCTCTGCCATACAAATATCCTTTGTATAAGGGCGGCTGTGGGCAAGCGTATAGCTAAGTAAATGCTGTTAGATGGATGAATGGATAAACCATATTACGTACTTCGGAATATGTTGATAACATATTCCAAAATACGTAATGTGTTTTATCCCGTATTGTAAATATGTAAAAAAATCTTCTCATGACGCCACAGATGACCAGAATTTTCGACATCATCTGAAACTATAGTATCGTCGCTGTGACATCAAATGATGAGGTAATCACATTAAATCGTCGCTTGGTAAGTAATGGGCATTAGTGATTGAGGCACGATAGGGGCATAAAAGCTTGCAAGGATGACAATTTCGGACATAGTGCAAAGCCACAGAAGGTGCACAAGCTTTTCCAAGGTGAGTAATCAATGCAATCGACTGCAAAAAACAACAACAACGACAAAATGGCTTTTGTTTTACAGCCATCTTACGCGAATACATTAAGAATCATGTAAGCTTTTTTTATGACAGTGGATGGATGAAAGAGAGCCCTTATTATAAAGGATAGAGACCTATACTCTACACAGATCAAGTTTTTGCAATGGTGTTGTTATTATAACATCACTGCCTCATCGCCTAGTCTTGTTTATCTCACCAAATGTTTTCGTGATATATATATATATATATATATATATATATATATATATATATATATATATATATATATAAATATATATATATATATATATATATATATATATATATATATATATATAAATATATATATATATATATATATATGTATATATATATATATATATATATATATATATATATATATATATATATATATATATATATATATATATATATATATATATATATATATATGTCCGATATCCTTTAAGAAATAGAAGAGAGGTGTCTGAGTGCTACTTGCGGCGTTGCCTTCCTGTGGTAGAAGGCATCTTCAGATGGGTACAAACATTAATTACGGCTGTATATATAAAAATTAACACAAATAGCTTTAACCTACGAATAGTCCAAAGCCACTTTAAAATTTTGGAAAAGCGGCTGCTGGTAATCACCGCGGAGCTATGCAATCTGGCAAATTTAGCTAGCGATACTGACGCACCAAATAGCGAATCTACCATTTACTTCGACAACACCATCAGTGACGACGGTGTTTACCTCGCATTGGGGGTGAATAAGTAGCGAGCGCTGATAAGCCGCCTCGACAAAAATGTCATAATCGACGGTTGATAACAGCGGAGGAAAACACGATTAAACCAGCGAGCTCTGAGTGGCACCAAAGGCAAATAGTCTATACAAATAGATAACCACCAAGAACCTGCAAAGCATGTTTTTTTTTTTGTGGCCCAGTTGGTTCGAATTGCGCGTTCACGTGGAAGAAGTTGTAGGTTCGACTGCCGGCAGCAGAATTTTTCTTATTTTTTTGTTGCCTTCTGTTTGCATATATGTCACATACTCACACACGTGACGAAAATACGCCAGTGGAGCTGTGAAGAACTACAGCATAAAACACCTTTTGTGATAAAAATAAAACTACTGCGTTAGTCTCCATAAGCACTCATTTCCCGCCTTTTCAGTATAACTGGAAAAGCTAGCAGTATGCTCTTACGACATCATGAGGAAACAAGCTTTTGATTGGGCCATATTACAAGGGCTGCCATCTGGGAACTGTCTGCGTTTTCTGCGTTGTCTGCATTGTGTATAGTGCAGCTATCATGAGCGACCAAACAAATTGAAATAGTTTTTGGTGGTGCGAAAACAGATAAAAGAGTGAAGCCGAAAAGTGCGAAACCTCGTTTGGCTCAACGCTTAGTACTGACATTGCCCCTGGGCTATATTGAGAAAATAAATTGTGTAGAAGAGATAAAGCCTGTAAAAAGGGTAGTGAGGGTGACAAAAAAAAAAAACCTCTATTTTTAAATCTGGGAGTGCTTTAGGGACGTTTAAAAGGGTGGCTATTGAGGAAAAGTTGACCCCTAGAATCACGTCATCAAGCACGTAAACGTTGGGAGCTTTGATATATGTGGGGTTTAACGTCCCAAAACCACCATTTGATTATGAGAGACGCCGTAGTGGAGGGTCCGGAAATTTCGACCACCTGGGGTTCTTTAACGTGCACCCAAACCTGAGCACACGGGCCTACAACATTTTCGCCTCCATCGGAAATGGCAGCTGCCGCATCCGGGATACGAACCCGCCGCCTGCGGGTCAACAGCCGAGTACCTTAGCCACTAGACCACCACGGCGGGGCAGTTCGGAGCTTTTGTTCAGTCAATATGGACACCCATTAGCGAAATGAGGTTCGCTCTGGGCGCTGATTTGATTGAATGAAACCGTTTTAGTCCCTGCAGGAGACGAGTCACGCTACACACGTGCGCGAATATTGCGCTATGTAGGCTATAGAAATATGGGATCCACGTGTCAGCACAGTTGGCACAATGGATTAGAAACATAATGTAGTTTGGGCTTAGCAAATACGTCAACCTATAACAACTTGGAGAGATTGGTTTGGCATTTTCACAAGGTCATGTTTTCATAAGGACTTTTGCTGTGGCGTTGATGCCGCTCTCTCGTGTGGAGTGCTTGTGAGCTCTGTACGAGCTCCATGAATGTCTCCAAGATTGTATGTCTAGTTTATTACCACTTATAGTACTCTTTTTAAAGTTGAAACCTGAGTGTGGCGCGCAGCCCCATACAGCTCTGTTTGGCATACCCATATTTTGCGAAAGAAGTTCATAATATGAATATCTGGTGTTATACGTCACAAAAGCATGATATGACTATGACAGACGCCGTAGTGGAAGGCTGCGGATTTGTGACCACCTGGTGTTCCTTAACTTGCGCTGACATCGCACATCCCGTTCGATGTCAACCATTGCCCCGCCGCGGTGGTCTAGTGGCTAAGCTACTCGGCTGCTGACCCGCAGGTCGCGGGTTCGATTCCCGGCTGCGGCGGCTGCATTTCCGATGGAGGCGGAAATGTTGTAGGCCCGTGTGCTCAGATTTGGGTGCACGTTAAAGAACCCCAGGTGGTCGAAATTTCCGGAGTCCTCCACTACGGCGTCTCTCATAATCAAATGGTGGTTTTGGGACGTTAAACCCCACAAATCAATCAATCAATCGATGTCAACCATTTCGCCGCCACTGAAATGCGACCGCCACAGCCGGGATCGAAGCCACTGCCTTCTGTTCAGACAGAGCACCATAGCCACTGATCCACCATGCATGGGGGACTTCGCGAATATCGTTCGTTCGTAAAGTCAAAATATCCCTTTCGGCTCACTGAACGAACACGAACCTCTTTCTGCAGAGTGACGTGCTAAAGTTTCAGAACTAAGATTCACAACTTCTGGACTACCGCTTGAGCGTCTGGTTCAACTTCAAACCACAGAAAAAACTAAAACTAAAATCACATTCGTTATATTGCTGATCTTGCACGCCATAGAACTCACGCATACAGCTCAATCTTAGGCCCAACCACTGCATGACATAGAGCTTAGCGGCTAAGTCACTGAGCTGCTTAGCTCAATTACTCGGGTTCGACTCCCCGGCACGGTGGCCACAATTCAATGAGGGCGGAATGCCCGGACGTGTAGTTCGATTTACGTGCCCGTTTGAGAATCCTAAACGGCTAAAGGTAACTCGAAGCACCATCACCATAGGGTGGCTGATATTCATGTCGGGGATGTCGCTCGTGAAATCACGGAATATAGCTGAATTAATTTTTAAAAGCCATTAGAGGGCCTGTGAAATCAGAATAAAAAACTGGACACGTCTTTTTGAGGCTAGGCCATCGCGTTCTAAAGTATGACTCGAACAAATGGCAGCAATACACACGATCACTGGGATATGTCAGGTAACAATAAGATCAATGACGGATTCCCAATTTCCACCATAACATATTTTCCAGTTCTTACCCCTGGTAACAGGTAACACTTACATTGTTTTACAACGAAACTTCATGTTACAGGAAATCCGCTCTAACTATGGTAAACAAACCACCCATTTTGACGCATTTTTTTCATATAAAATTTCCTTCCGTCTGCCTCAGTGTTGGTGACCTAAAGCTAACTTGTCAAAGAATTAAAAAAATATTTTCGACCAAAATAACGATTTATAACATTTTTGTTACATGGACCCCGAAGCATAGTTTTGCATTTTTTATATAGAATAAAGTGCAAACCTCTTCACAATAGTTAAAACGTCCCGTGTTCTAATGTTTTTTTGTCCAATGTATTTGAAATATACGCGATCACTTATCTTAAAATACAATTTGTAATTTGTCTTTGTTCCTGCCGATACCATAAGCCTGATTTTATAAAAATGTTTGCCATTTACAGGAGGCTCCAAATCCGTATCCAACTCCGGAACCTTTATATGTGTTTTCACATGTAACAACTAGATTTTGTGGTAATGAGAATATTTATTCTGATGAGAATTCCAGTACATACTTTCGTAGCTTTCATGAAAAAAAAAAGCTATTAGCATCCCCATTGAATTTCATCACAAATTTCAGGAACGCAATTGAAAGGACTGTTCTTAACCACCGTGATTCTGTTATTTAGACGTTGCACTATTACATGTTCATAATGTTTACCAACACAGACTTTTAATTGGTGCAAAAAATGTTTTCTCTTGGTCATTAGTCAAACTACTCTCGCATAAGATCGTGTTATTTCATAAACTTTCGCATAACCGGTGCCAGTATTGCACAGGACCCATCATATGAGAGTCAAATGGAAAAGGTTACCATGTTCTGACGTGGTCAAGCGAAATGGCCGGCGAATAAAGTGATCTCACGCTGCACCCTTGATAAGTTACTGTCGCTTGTGTAGTGTTCGGCCTACAGAGGCAAGTTCACTTTGTTTATAGCCGTATTTTAAGTATTATTTATTGACACGATGGAAAAGAAATATGATGAAAAAACACAACATTGCTTTGCTAATACAATAAAAACTAAAACATAAAAATTAGCAGAAAAATAAATTTCTTGAAATGTTTTGTATTATATTTCATTACACTATTTTGTACTTTGACGAGGGGTGCAAACCGGTCTGCATTGGCATTTCTTTTTGTACGTTAAAGTGCTTATTGTACCATTTAACGGTGTGTCCATGTGTTTGTTCATTTGTCTAAACATATTTAGAAGTGTTTGGTCTGCCTTATGTTGCTTGGATGTGGGGTTTTTCATGCCGCGTTTAAAATACAGTTAGTTTTCCCGCGCACCACGACCGGCACTGCGGCATGCATATTGGTAGGCGTTAGCATAAAAAAATAATATCAGCAATCTAACACTGTGGTGAAATCATCTTCAAACGTGAAAAATTTGCTCCCTCTAAGGAGAGCCGTGAGTGACGTGAAAATTTCTTAACGAGAGTTTATGTGACTGTAAAAAGAGCATTACAGATTCGACTCTCACATGCAAAATGAGTCAGAGCACACTCTTTTTTTCCCTACGATTTGCTGAACATTTCGCAACATGCGCAAAACTAGGAACATGACAAAGAGAGAAGAGACAGACAAGTGCCAAACTACGAACTGTTTATTTCCGCCGCAAGCTGAAAAACAGCTAAACTCTCACACATTTTCAGTGGCGTGGAAGAGTTGCCGCTAACATGCCATCACGTGAGCAGTTCATTAAAAAAAGAACTCAGACTCATAGAGCACATAGACGTGTCACTGACACAAGCGGACCGATTACTCCTACTAGAGTGCATTTGAAAGCCCTTCTAGAGTATATTCTCGATGACTGTAGGCTCTACTTCGCCTCACATCAGTGTCAATACGACACCACCATGACCCAGTGCAACCGCGTGATCCAGTGGACCAGATCGCATTGTTCGCTCCTCGGTTTGCTTTGCTACTCGCCTCCTTTATTATTTGATTCAAGCCATCCCTGAATGCGCAAAAAATCTCGTGGTCAGTCGAAAAAACTAGCGCGTCGCGATATAGACCTCAATATCTGGGAACACAACAAGCTCAGTCATGCAGATCTCGTTTCCGGGATGAATACACATTGACAACCATTCGCTACGACTTGTTCGTCGCGCTTAGACCGAAAGCCGCATGCACGCAGCAATAGACTTCCCTCCGATATCGCGCCGCCATTTTTCAGACTGCGCGTCCGGCCAGTGACCCATTGTGGTGAACGTGAGTTGAAAGTTTAGCGGAAGCGCGGATGGTGTGCGCCGACGAGCTGTCGTAGTTGGTTGTTGGCGCGTGAGCATGATCTTCCTGGCTCAGCCAGTTTTCATATTCGTTGGTAGCCGTCCCCCCTCTCCCCACCTGCAACAAAAAATTCACAGTGCGGACCCAATACTCCCTCCAACACACACACACACACACACACACACACACACACACACGCACGCACGCACGCACGCACGCACACACACACACACACACACACACGCACACGCACACACACGCACGCACGCACGCACGCACGCACACACACGTTTGTACGGAATACGAAGTTTTCAAGAAAGGCATGTTGACACTTTGTCGCCCTTTGTCTGAAAACATAGCCTCCAACTAAGTGCACCAGACAGCAGTACTTATATTTGTGACTCATGCAGCTACCCGCTATATTGGAAGCGCCGTGCACAAATGAAGCAGAAATTGGCATTTGCAGTAGAGTACACGTTTCCTACATCTTGGTAGGTGAACGTACAAATATTTCTCTTAATTTCATTCCAGAATGAATAGCATATCGCCGATTATCCTAATCTATCTGTAAAGCCGTTGCTTTGTGAATGGTTGATAGATTGATATATGGAGTTTAACGTCCCCAAACCATCATATTGTAGCGAAGCCTCCGAAGTCCGAAATGGGTCGAACTCTTGAGTACCTCCTAGTGGGGCTACCCAACAAGGACGCTGCTCGCGCTGAGAGCCCGTGCTTGGCCGTGACTGTCGCCATTATATATTCTCGCTGGTTGCCGGATGATAAACGCCTTAACAGTATGATTATGAGAGACGTCATAGTGGAGGGCTCCGAATATTTCGACCACCTTGGGGTTTTTTAACATGTACCCGAATCGGAGCAAACAGGGCTACGTCATTTTCGCCTCCATCTGAAATGCAGCCGCCGCAGCCGGGATTTTATCTTGCGCCCTGCGGGTCAGCAGCCTCTTACCTTAGCCACTATAGACCACCGTGGTGGGGCTTTGTGAATGATATGCAGTACTTTTTCTATCAGTTGTTCGACTATACTGCTTGACGTCTTTAATCATCCATGCAAGTGTGTGCGAAAAACATTTATTTATAGAGAGTTTGCAGGCCCATAAGGGCCCTTTACACAGGGGGAGTCCTTATTTCGGGATCCCGCTGAACAGGGACTCTACTCGCACCCGTTGGACTAGAGCTCTTTGGACATCCAGCCCTGAGTAATTGAGTAGGGCTGCCTCCCATGCCTCTGTAGTGGGGGAAGGGTTAGAGGGAAGGGAGGGATTCATTCGACATGCCCATACCATGTGAAAGTTAATGGAGACTTCGCCGCAGTGTTGGCACCGCCCATCGCCTTTCGAGTCAAAATGCTTTAGTACTGCCGGGCCCAACAGAGTGTTGGTCTGCAGGCGCCTTAGGATTCGTTCATCGGCCTTACTCAGGCCCTTAGCAGGCACCGGGGAAAGCCGATGTCGTTCGCTATAATAAAAAAGAATTTCTTTGAATCGCAGAAGTGGTTGGCTAGATTATTAATAATAATAATGACTAATTCAAATCAAGTAAGGAAGTAACTTATAAATAGCGTTAAAAAAGCATTGAACAAGTAATGTGCCATAGTCGAAGAGAGTAACGGCAAAGCGGGTGACATTTCAAAAGGAAAAATGCAACATAGTAAGGCTCAAACCATTAAACAAAATATCAAGACAAATAAGGAAAATCACAGAAAAAGGATACAAGAATAAGGAAAGATGAGAAGATAGAGAAAAACTACCGAATGAGAACACTTAAAGCAGTGAAGAACTGGAATCAGACAAATCAAGCAGAAAATGTTTAAGTTCAGATCGGAACCTATGAGCATTTAGTGATTTCAGAGTAGATGGCAGAGAATTCCACAAAGCAAGTGCTGAGAAATATAACGACTGCTTGCCGTAATTCATGTGAACAATGGGTAAAATGAAATTAATTTTTTTTCGAGCGAATCTAGTATTGTTAGCATTATTGAGGAATGCCCTAGGTATTATAGACACCGGAATATTGTTCAGTAGCGCCCTAAAAGCAAAAATGGCGAGATTATACTTATAAAGATCGGACACACTAAGAATATTGTACGAGTGCAATAACTGATTCGCGTTAGCAGAACGTGATGAAAACGTTATTAGACGAATGGCCCAGTTTTGAATGGCCTGAAATGATGCCAGGTGACTGCTGTATGTGTTGCCCCATGGTTTTGTGTTGTAGTTAAGGTGGAAATGAACGAAAGCATAATAAAGTGATAAGAGAGTAGAAAAGGAGAAATGCAGTCACGCTTTGATAAGAACGCGTATACTGTGAGGCATGTTCTTTTTTACATTATGCACGCGAAGATGAAATTTGAGGTGGTAATCGAGTTCCACACCTAAACATGTACAGTGATCAACTGGAGTGATAATGTGACGGTTGCTGGAAATGGATTGATTAAGATCGGACGACCGTTGGCGCAAGGTAAAAATGTCAAACTTTGTTTTAATATGGCTGTTTTGCAGTTTGTTCTGTGTACACCTCAAGTAAATTTTCAAAAGATCTTCATTTAGCATACTTGTTAGTGTGGATAGGCAGCCGTTGGAATGAAATATGGTCGTGTCATCCACGTATAGAATACATTTAGATGAGGAAAGGCAAGTCGGCAAGCCATTGATGTAAATTAAGAGTAGGGGACCTAAGAAGGACCCCTGTGGTACACCTATGTTAGTAGTTTATTCTTTAGAGTAAGATCCGCGGAAACAACAACCGTTTGTTTTCTGTCCTGTATAAAACTTTTTATTAGAAGCAAAGGTAACCTGGTTATTCCAATAGCTTTTAATTTAGCAAATAGAATGCGGTAAAAATAGAGTCGAAAGCCTTAAATAGGTCATCTGCAAATTCACCTCTATCAATCACCTTTTTGAGGAAATCGGTAAGTGTAATGAGCGCTAGATTTGTCAAAAAGCCGGAAAGAAAGGCGAATAGATGGGGAAAGGAATACTGAATTTATTTAAACATTTGTAATGCGCTTCTTGATTATTTTTGCAGCTCGATAATACTGCAACAATGTACGATCACCTTTTTTTGAAAACAGGAATGACACGTCCGCGTTTGAGTTCACGAGGAAAAATACCAGATTTAAAAACGAGGTTGATGATTGATGAAAGAACGTGGTCAACGTGTTCAGCAATCATTTTAATATCACGAGCTTTAATATTATCAAGGTCAGCACTCGTGGGCTTAAGGGCCTTAATAATCAAAATTACTTCATCAGGAGTACTCGGAAAAAGGAAGAATGAATGAGGCAGGCGGTTCAAAGACATTTCACAACAGGAAGCGGAAACAGACGCAGTATTAAACAAAGCACCACAAAAGGCATCTGCAATATGATGTGGATTTTTATATGTCATGCTGTTATGCACAGTTCTCGATATAGCGTTCTGCTTTCAGCGGTTAAGAAAAGCGCTCTCAATTTCACATTTAATTTAAGCATTATTACCACACTCAGCAATCTTTACCTCGTTATAAATCCTCTTCGCCTTCCTCAGCTGAGCAGAAGGTGTGTTAGAAAATTTTCAATAACGGGTAAGTAACTTGGTAATAAAAGATTGTTTGTATGTTTTTATACGCATTTCTCATTACATTATACATATTTTCTCAAGACTGCATAGCTTTCAGAAGGTTATCTGTAAGCCAACGGTTTTGCGGGGATGCTATCTTTTTTCTGCACTTTTGCTTATGAGTATGCAAGCTGAAATGCGATGATAGTTGATTGATTGATATGTGGGGTTTAACGCCCCAAAACCACCACATGATTATGAGAGACGCCGTAGTGGAGGGCTCCGGAAATTTCGACCACATGGGCTTGTTTAACGTGCACCCAAATCTGAAAAAAATGCGATGATAGTGTAGCTAAAAGCTGTAAAGAAACTTTCTGGGGGTCAATGCACGATATAACATCCAACCACTCAGCTTTAGCCAGGCTATCAATTAGCTTTGGTTTATCAAGCGTAAATGTGTGACACGTAACCAGTTTTCTTTGAAGGTGATAGATTCTGGAAGCGTAAAACTATACGGTAATGATCGGTGATATCAGTATTAACCATTATTGCACCAGGTTGTTCAAGTAAATTAGATAATGCATGATCAATCAAGCTGCCATCATTATTGATTGGCCAGCCCGTAGGGAGAGTAATCAAGTATTCGTATTCATAGCTATGAAAAGTACTAGAATAAATAGCAGAATTACGTGAAGCAATATTCAAGAGGTTGATGTTGATGTCACCTAATGTCAGTACGTTGCATTCAGCATGCGATATTTCTTCCATAACATGATCAAAAGCACTGCACAACTCAGAAATTGGCGAAGAAGGCGAGTGGTAAATACAGCCCATGAGTAAGTTCTTGGTGTCGATGTTGAAGACAGCAGAATTGAACTCAATAAAAATCGATTCACAGTTGACAATATCAAGTTCAAAGTCATGACGAAGTTTATACGGAAAAGTAGGTGAAAGAAAAATAGCCGCATCACCGTGAGCACTCGTCTCTCGATGGGATCGTTCGATGTCACCGGCATTGACCTCTACGGACTACTACCAATATCAACTAGCGGCAAGCGCTGGATTGTCACAGCAGTTCACCACTTGACAAGGTACGCCGAAACAGCACTACTTCCTTCCGGATCGGCAGGAGACATTGGCACATTTTTTTTTTCTGGAGGTAATCTTTCTGAGACATGGTGCGCCCCGCATCTTATTGAGTGACCGCGGCAAGGCGTTTGTCTTGAAACTACTCGAACACATCCTCCACGCAAGTAATACAATTCATAAGATGACTTCAAGCTACCGTCCCCAGACTAACAGCCTCACAGAGCGCTTCCATCGAACTTTGACCGATATGATATTTATGTATACTAACGCCGACTGCACCAACTGGGATACCATCCTGCCATTCGTGACTTTTGCGTACAATACCGCTACGCAGTGCACCACGGGCTATTCTCCATTCTTTCTCGTCTATGGCCGTCAACCGACATCTTCGCTCGACCTCTCCGTTTTTGCCGTCCCTGTGAACTCGTCATTGTCAACGAGTGAGCCCTTAATCTCTCGCCTGGCTGAATTGTCGCTGACGCACCCGCCTCAATACAGAGGCAAGCGAACAAAAGTAGAAGACTCGCTACGATGGCGACCACCGCGTAGTTCACTTCAATTCTGAAGATGAAGTACTGTTGTGCACCCCAACGCGGGTTCCCGACCTGTGTGATAAGTTTCACTCACGTTTCATCGGCCCCTACGTTATAGTTCAGCTGACGTCTTCTGCTAACTATCGAGTAACCCTTGTTGTCATGCCTTCCGACGGCCGTTTTCGTGTTACGGAGGTTGTTCACGTGTCGCGCTTAAAACCATTCGTGCGACGTACACCACCGTCATAAACAGAGGCCACGTTGGCCACTTCCGCGCGAGGGGGCAACTAGTGTAAGCACAACATTTACAGCATTTGACCTTCATCTTCTGTATCTGTATATAATCATCATCACGAAAAAACGCCGTCTTCGTGCGAAACGTTGATCAGGTGATTCGGCCTAATAAACGCCGTCATGACCCCAACGCTGCTACTGTCTTACAGTATTCAGAGCAGTAAGATTTAAAAAAATTTAGGTTCTTATTATCATGACCAATTTATGTCTCGGAGACACAAATAATTGAAAAGGCCTTAATAAGTGTAAAAAAAAAGTTATCAAATTCATCACAGAGCTTGCGAAGACTTTTAGCGTTCAAGTGAATGACTGAGTGACAGTCGCACGCCATGAATTTATTCAGCGCGAATGGTGTCAGATAAGAAGCCATGATTGATGAAGAATGAATTTATGCGTGGCGATAGAACCTATGGGCTGAAAACAGAAAGGTCAAAATCATTAGCATTGTGACAGACACGGCTCTCATTAGTTTTTCTATTCTAATCTGGCAATTATCAGTCAACAGGTGCTTCCAGTTGTTCGCTTTTTTTAAATGCCAGTGCCCTGAAAAATAATGCCTAATTCTGAGGTGTCAAGTGGTCAATAATGAAAATAGAGTGGGTGCCATCAGACATGCCGATGTCACCAAGACAGAGCCTTGCCTTTCGTGCCTTGCTGAAGAAATCCTTCTTTTTGCCCGAGAGCAAAATTTCACGATTAGGTTCATCTTTCCCTTATCTCTACTAAGGGACTCGATGAACAACGTCGAGATCTGAAAGAGTAACTGAACATCCAGTTTTCTCGGCAATTGTTTCCACTATGACCACGCACTCTTCACCCTGAGTGCAGGGGATGCTCTTTATCTCGACGTTATTCATGCTTGAGTATTGCTCGAGCTTTGAGACCTTGCGAGACAGTGAACAATTTTCATTTTTAAGGGCTTTGTTTTCGGCTACCGGTGAGGCCGTTCAGTTTGTCAACCATATCATTCAGGAATTCCAAACTGTACTCGAGGCTGTCCACGTGCTTCTTTAGCTCTAGCACATCGACCTCCGAGGACTTCATTTTCTCAGTGATCTTGTCAACGAGGCGATCAATCTTACGATCAGATTCACTGAGCAGCTTCGACTCCAGTTCATCTATTCTCTTGGAAAGTTCAGCATAGGCCGGCATCTTAGCAGCCAAAACTATACAAAGCGCTGTAGGCACAAGGCACGGGCACAAGAAGCAGCTTAAAACCGTTCATGGCAGCAGCGACACAAATCGGATAATAAATAAAATGACAGAAGCTGTCTTAACCAGCCTGAGCAAGAGAGAAGAATACGTAAGCCAGTGCGCAAGCACCACTGCCACTACTGCTACGAGTGGTCGAAGGTGAGTTTAAGTAGCCATGCCGGGATGGCCGAGTGCCATCTGGTGGCTTTGAAAGTACATTTTGCTTCGCTCGACAAGATAGCCCGATGGTCGACACGTGCAGGTCAACAAGCAGATGTTCCCGATTCTGTGCAAGCAAGGAGAATGCGTAAACCAGTGCGCATGCACTACTGCCGCTGCTGCCACAATTATTGTAACTTCAGTACACGTGTATATAGTTTATGTAGAGTAGCTAGACTTTAAAAAATTCGGAACATTACAGTGAAAGAGTCACAAAAAGATCGGCAGATACCACGTGCCTGGGAATCGACGTTATGCGAAGCACGCGGAGGAAAGGTGACCTGGTTGCAATATTTTTTTACTGAGTGACACGTCCTGAATTAACGCTAAATACATGTACAAATGTTGCACGCGCAAACATATCTTGTAGAGTTGCAGATGTTTATATAACCAGTTGTTTGCACTCGCGCAACAAAGCCAACGTAAACATGCGTGTTAGCAATACGAGAAGCTGATATGAAGCGCTGATGCTCGCGAAGATGCTGGCCCTGGAGACTGCTCCTAAATAAACTTCAGCGCATGGTAACTAACAACAATTGACGTTAACCCGACATGAAGACTCTATCAAAAGAGTACATATGCAGTTTATCGAATCGGGTAGTCAGCACTGTAACCCCTACTCAAGTTTCCCTAAGATTAGCGTCTATTTGCAAACTAGTTCCGTGACCTGGCGTAGCTTTGTGGTAAAATGTTTCATTCCCACCCAGAATGCTTGGAATTGATTCCAGCTGGGACCATGACATTTATTCTTTGCATTTGTCGGGTTGGCGCTACCACTGTCGAGTATTTCTTAACGCTCGTTCGTTAAAATTGCCCATGTGTGTTCTCGTCGTGCTTAAGTAGATAATACGTGCCAATCACCTGTGGCTCATACCCGCATACCCACGGCACATACTCGCCCATGGGTATGTGCCTCTGTCTGGTGGGAAGTGTTTGACGACGTACGTGATGGGATTGTGGCATTATTAATGTTTTAACCCGTGCGTCGCATTCGTCAAACCATCTTACCTTTCCATGCTGATTTTGGTTCTCGTCAAGTTCAGGGGATGACCACGAGAGCACCCAAGCGTCGGCGGCTAGATAGATGGATAGATAGAAAGATAGATAGATACGCTCAAAGTCGTCAAAGTTCACTAAGAAATGCTTCGCATTTAATAAATTTAAACGTTGAAACAGTTTTTTGTTTGTCTTCAAGCCACACGTAGAAACCGAAACGTAGAGTTTGTAAAATGAGGGCGAACATGGCTTATATGAACACTGTCTTCAAGAACATAAAGAAAGAGCAAAAAAAGCGTAAAAAACACCAACAACAGGCTCTCAGTACGATAAGGGCTCAGGAGTGAACACTTACTTACCATGGCGTGATTGTGGCTTCTACTGGCACTTTACTAACCAGCCAACTGACTACGAAGACATATCGTCTGTTTATTAGGGGTGAAGCTCCTTACGGAGTGGCTTGCGCGTCCCTGTTGTGTGAAACCGCCCCTCGTTAATTCTTGAACCGGCCACAGAGGGTGGTACTTGTACTATGCGCTGAAAAATGCAAATGGTACGACACTTGAAGGCACTACTTGTAGAGAAGAAGGATTGACGCCACACGTACGGAAGGCGAGAGAGACCTTCGCGCGACTACGATCCTGTGTTCGTGTGTAATGTCGACTACGATAGTATGTAATGGCACGCATGTGCATCAAGAGGCTCGGACACAAAGGATAAACAAGGCTGCTGAGCGGCGTGCGCGCAGGGCGGTGGCGGCGGCTCGCACTCGAAGAAGGGACCCCGACGTGCGGGTGCGCGAGGCAGGAGGGCGCCGCGAAGCTGTGTGGTGGTGCCTCGGGGATCCTGCAGTACGCCAATAGGAGGCCGAAGCGGCGCGGCAGTGGCGTACAGACCCAACTTCGCTCCACTCTTCATCATTCGCCCCGTGGATATGCTGTCAATTTTTAGGGCCGAAGCTCCTTGTGGCGTGGCTTTTTTGTCCCCTGTTGTGCGCTATTGAACGGGTTAGAAAGCATGAATTAAATTTAATGAAAGATGGCTTGGCGCATTTGTCTATGCATTGTAAAGCCTGCGGGTGTGTACCACGTTTTACGAGGTTAAAATTCTAGGTAGAAGTAGGCATAAAACTGCTCGTGAGTTGATGGAAGCATATCACATTAAAAAGAAAGGTGAAAATTGTATCAGCGAACCGTCGATGACATTGTACTTATCGGAAGAGAGATTGTTCGATAACTGGATAGCGTAGGGCTGTGTGAAGACTGCGCATGTCTATATGTTGTTACTTATGTCTGGTTTTTCGCCTGGTATACTTTAGATGGAAGTGCCGCTTGTGCTTGTCGTTGAGTGTTCCTTTACTTTGTGTGTGTATTATTTGCGGCCAAACCATGTTGTGCGTAAGCGCTGGTGGCACATACCCGAGAGAGTGAGTATGTGCCACAGGAGAAGGAGAGAGACAATCGCGATCAAAAGATACGAGATTGCAGTACCTGGAGTGTTAACTAGAAGGACGGACGCATGGATAGACTGACAGACAAGCAGACGGACGGAAGGGCGCACGCATAGACGCACAGACTCACGAACAGCAGCGTGGACGGACTGATTTGATATGTGGGGTTTAACGTCCCAAAACCACTATATGATTATGAGAGACGCCGTAGTGGAGGGCTCCGGAAATTTAGACCACCTGGGGTTCTTTAACGTGCACCCAAATCTGAGCACACGGGCCTACACCATTTCCGCCTCCATCGGAAATGCAGCCGCCGCAGCCGGGATTGGAACCCGCGACCTGCGGGTCAGCAGCCGAGTACCTTAGCCACTAGACCACCGCGGCGGGGCAGCGTGGACGGACTGACAGATGCTTCGCCCCACTCATATGCATGCACTCCGTGGATATGCTGTGATTTTTTTGGCCGGAGATTGTGTGTATAGAATAAGTGTTTAACGATTTAGAGTGTTTTTTACTGCACTTGGGAGAGCAGAAAGCCGTCCCAGTTACCAGGGCATGTATAATGACATGTAGACTGTACTTAGAAAAATTGTTATGAGGTAGTCGACTCTGGGAGAGCATCGAGCCATTTCGTGGGCCTCACACTTGATTAGGCCACGTAGACAAATGTTACGCAGCAGGAACTTTAGTGCTCCAACGTCCTTAGCGAGGACTGTTTGCATTGCTGATGAATAATCACGACCAGGCAGTGTCGACGGAATTCCTAGGGCTGTGTTGAGAAGAAGTGGTGAACAAGTTTAAGTTCTAGGTACTCTGATTATGGGAGAGCGTAAAACCATCCCGTAGGCCTCACATTAGAGAGGCAGAACTGGGGGGGGGGGGGGGGTTAGAAAAAAATGATTAACGATTTCGAGTTCTTCGTACTCCACTATGGGAGAGCACTGAGCCATCTCGCTAAAACCTGTTCAAACCTCAAAAAAAAAAAAAAGGAAAGGCCCCGTATCTGCATGTTAATCTGCAAATGTCGTCGAAAGACGTTAGTCTTGCTTGTGGGGAGAGGGTACAAAACATTTATTTGATGTTCTGCGCAAGAAAACCGGTGAATGATATTCCGGAGGCACTGCGTTAGAGGCCTCGAGCGTGCAGCGGAGGCGAACGAGTGTATCAAGTCACGTCATGGATGGATAGATTGATAAGGCTGTACCCTTTAGATCGGGTGGTGGCTAACGCCACCAAGCCGTAATACTTAGTTAACCAAAACTAGATTTTTTTTTAAATAGTGAAGTATAGGACTGGCACTTTGCAGTGAATGGTTTAATTTTCACTCGTAGCTTGACTTTAGCCACCAATCAGATAACCTCCTTCTAGTTAATTCTACCCGCCTAAAGTCTATTTTGCCATCCCGGTCTCTAAACCCCGGTGCTTTGAAAAACTCTACGCCATCATCCCTAACTATAGGGTGAGCCCTTTACAAAACATGATCAAGTGTTCGGCAGTTTCCTCCTCTCCACAAGCACAGCATACCGTGTATATTCCGACGTATTTCGCCCGATATATCTTGGTTCACAATACTCCCGTCCTCGCCTCAAACAGTAGAGAACTACCCCGAGTATTATCATAGATCCCTTCCTTGGCAATTTCCTGCTTAAAATTTTGAGAGATCTCTGGTGCGGACTTCTCAATTATGCCGATTCTCCACATATCGGTCTAAGCATCCTTCACCTCCATCTTAACCAATAATTCTTTTTGGTATGGCCCCCTGCTCTTTTCTAAGTATTTACCAGTCAATTTTCTTGTTCTCTTCCTCTATTTTGTATCGGCATTCTTCATGTAGAAGTAGCTGAATACCTTCCTAGCCAAACACTCCTCCCCCATTTCTCTCAATCGCTTCTCAAATTTTAGCTCCCCTGCCCTCAAATGATATCCATCCCATATCACCTTGTACTTCCTGCTTTGGTGTATTCCCGTGAGCTCTTAAAGCAAGCCTACCTATTCCACGTTGCTTAATTTCTAACCTTGCTTGAATTTCTGATCGCATGCACAAGACCGCATTGCCGAACGTCAAAGGAGGAACCATGACTCCTTTCCATATTCCTCGCACACATCATACTTATTGTAATTCCACAGTGCCCTGTTTTTCATCACTGATGCATTCATGTTACCTTAAGTCGTAACGTATATTTCGTGTTCTCTGAGATACTCGGTCCCATTTCTTATCCATACGCCCAGATATTTGTATTTATCTGTTATCTCTAGCGTGACCTCCTGTATTCTAAGCTCACTACCTTTATGGTAATTAAAAATCATGATTGCTGATTTTCCCTTTCTGAATCTGAAATCTAACCCATCTCCCTAATTACCGCAGATGTCCATCAATCTCTGCAAATCTTCCTTGTTGTCGGCCATTAGCACTATATCATGTGCGTACATGACAAGTGAGACATTATACGTGCGTCACACGTGAGACATGAGCGCCATCTGGCAGTTTTTCTTCAAAACGAAGCGCGTTGCTCTTAGACAGGTGTGCGTGGCCGTTTCAGAGGTGATAAGGTGTAGAACGCAAGGCGACGGGTAGGTGCCCCCACCATCTTGTCTTAGCAAAGCGTTGGAGACACTCGCCTTTTCTTGCAAGCGTTGCATGGTCAGCGCAGCGTGATAAGTGCTACGGTCCTTAAAATTACCTATGTATGACTTTTCTAGTAAAAGACGCACATGCAGAGTATAAACGTGTTGTTATGGTGCCCAGACATAATAATTGCTTTTAGGGGCGAAACTCATTATAACGGCACCCGTTCGTTTCCCGTAGTATGTAACAAGTATAACATTTTGACCTTCAAGCTGGTGCCGGTGAGAGACTTCTTCTGTGCTTTGTTGAACAATAAAAAATAGTGCTCAATGTACATGTCAATGGCTGCTAATAAGGAATGAGAGACAGGAGCATTCGGCTTTTAGTTAACGCGCAGGCTGCGATCACCATTAGCAGCCATTGGCATGTACATTGAGCACTATCTGACAAGAAAGGGTTGCTACGTCATACTCGCTGGGTGTAACCTCCTTAGCTTTAGAAAGGTTTACTGAGCATTGAGCCGCAGTGCCATGAGTACAATGAACTTGCATATACCATGAATGAACTCGAGGTGGTTAAAAATGGGAAGTAGATACGAAGCGCAAGCCGTAAGAAAGTAAACGCTGAATTCTCCGCCTCTCATTTCCCATTAGCAGCCATTGGCATGTACATTGAGCACTATCTGACTGAAAAAGTTTGCTACGTCATACTCGCTGGGCGTAACCTCCTTGGTTTTCGAAAGGTTTAGCGAGCGTTCGGCTGCAGTGCCATGAATACAGTGAACTAGTATATACCATGAACTCGAGGTAGTTAAAGGTGGGAAGTGGACCCGAAGCGCAAGCCGTAAGAAAGTGTGCGTGTGCCACCTCTCGTTTAGTCCTTGGAATGTCCGCTGGATGGCAGTGCTTCTATATGGGGAATATATGATGAAAAGATGCGAGATGGTGGTATTTGGAGTGTTGAATAGATGGACGAACGGACACATGGACAGATGCATGGATGGACGGATGAACGGACGCAGGGGCGGCTGCATGGACGAACGCAGAACGGACGCACGAACAGACGCACGCACGGACGGGCTGATGGACGCATGGATGGTCACACTGACGGACGCATAGACAGACGGAAGCAAGAACGAATGGACGGACGAATTCTTCGCCCCACTCTCCATCATTCACTCTGTGGATATGCTGCCATTTTTTTATTTGACAATTTCACAAGTATGAACGCTGAAGCTTGAGCAACATTGGTGGGCACTGTCGGTGGGGTCGGCCGTTTCAAGTACGCGGTGCCGTTAGGAGTGGACAGACAATTGTACAGACAGACAGACAGACAGACAGACAGACAGACAGACAGACAGACAGACAGACAGACAGACAGACAGACAGACAGACAGACAGACAGACAGACCAAAATTTTTGCGTCGAATGTCCCCAGGAAAAACTATCACCTATAAAAAACACGCATATCGACTATGTGTTTAGAAAAAAGTGGTTAACGATTTAGAGTACTAGATACTCTACTATAGGAGAGCATAAAGCCATCCCAGGCATGAAGAAAAGCGCGAAGCTTTACGCAAATGGAGCTAGCAACTGTGTGTTTAGAAACAGTGGTTTACGATTTAGAGTACTTCTACTCAACTATGGGAGAACTGAAAGCCATCCCGTAATGCTCACATAGGTGAAAACATACTTCATAGACACTGTTCGAAGGGCGTTGAAGCGATTTAACAATTCTTGTTAAGGCGCTACTGTAAGGGTTCGTTCGTACGAAATTGACAAGAAATCCACGAAGAACTATTCAAAATAGCTGAACGCTAAATAGCGGATAATACGAACAAAACAATGAACAGCTGAACATTTCATCGTGGCACCTTCTATTTATTTTTGGAATACGTAAATTAAGTAACTATTTTGCCCAACAGTTACGCAAAGGCCACAGTTTTTGTCATTAGAGTCCTTCCTTTTCTACTTCGTTCTCAGTTTTAGCCAAGAAGGTTTATTAACCTCCTTAGTATGAACGTGGGTTAAAGCGCCCGAGTCCTGAAGGCCACTCACCAGGTCCCTTAACAAGTTTTAGTTAGACCGTGAAAGTTGTAGAAGAGCATTACGCCACAAGAATTTTTAAAGGCGAAGCTCCTTGAGCCGTGGGTCGTGCGTCCCCAATGTATGTAGTAGTAGTAGTAGTAGTAGTAGTAGTAGTAGTAGTAGTAGTAGTAGTAGTAGTAGTAGTAGCATTAGTAGTAGTAGTAGTAGTAGTAGTAGTAGTAGTAGGTAGCCACATCTTGGAATTTTCACTAAATGATGGCCCTCGTTTATGATGACTATATCTTGAAAAGATACAAGATGGTGGTACTTGGAGTGCGTAATAGATGGACGCACGGATGGACGGATAGAAGGACAGACGCGTGGACGGACGCACGAATAGACGCATGGACGGACGGATGGACGGATGCATGGACGGTTGAAAGACAGACGCACAGACGATCGCAGGGAGAGGCGGTAGCACGGACGGACTTATGGACGCTTCGCCCCACTCATCATCATTCCCTCCGTGGATATGCCAGGCTTTTTTTTTTCTTTTTTATAAGCACTGGCCAATTGAGCGTGTTCGACTATACTACGCCTGCCTTGACGTGCCATGAATCCCAGCAAACTGGGCAATAGTTTCTCTGCGGTAGTCGTCACGCCACTTAGCTTCTCAAACAAGTCGCGACCAACATTGCAGTGGAGTGTATACGGCGCTGAGTCCTCTGTTCATGGTCGAGCGGCTCCACACGCCGACATAACCCAGGCCGTCCGGTAGGTGTCACACGCACCGAAGCGGCCAAGGAGGGTGATAGCTTGACAGGTGTGTAATCGGCTAACCAACCGTAACTGCTGCAACCGGCAGGGTTACGCGAGCGCCAGTATACTATTAGGAAGGGTGAAAGAACGGCGACTCCTGTATGACGAATGCGCCTTCGGGGATTCCTTCGAAAAGCTCTAAGTTGGGCCAGTCTTCGCGACATTCTGATGCCGTAATGTTCCTAGCAGTGTAAAATTTTAATGTTTGAATGATACGGATTTCTAATGCTTAACAAATAGATCTGTTGAAGAGGAAAGCTGCTTAAGCGAGCCGCATATCCTTCGGTGTATATATCTGTAAACAGCCTAGGAGCACCTGGCGTTGCCCAGCAACTGCTGATGTGACAACTTAGCCGCACTGGTCAAAGTTACGCTCATTTTTATTGTTATTTCCAAAGTATATTCATGTGGGCTTTGCGTCCCAAAACCACGGTATGAATATGGGTGACACCGCATAGCATGGCTCCGAAAGTATAAACATATGGTGTTCATTAACATGCACTAACATAACACAGGACAGGGGCCTCTACCCTTCTACCTCCATCGTAATGTGACCGCCATGGCCGGCATCGAGCCCGCGACCTTCGGCTTTTGGTAAGCAGTCGAGTAGTGTAACCACGGTTACATTGAGGCAGACTCATTATTTGCATGAGTAACAGATCAATTTTATTTATGCACATATTAGGACTCAGAGCGCATTCATTCAGCTCTACGAATGATGGGTAATGAATTAATGAGTGCTTCAAAGGAATGAATGAGTTAAGTTTGGAAAGGAAACTTATAATGAAGTTGCGCTGAGCGAAATGTACCAACGACCAAGGTGAAGTTTGGGAAGGAAATTTGTAATGAAGCTTCGCTGAGTGAAAGGTACCAATGAACAAGGAAAAAAAAACAGGAAATGTCTCTTCAGAAACTTTACAAGGAAGGAAGCAACAAAAGAGAGGAGGCAGAGAGTTTAACCAGAAAAACATCCGGCTGGCTACCCTACACGGGGGATTAGGGAAGAAACAAGAAAGATGACAAGGAGGGAAGAGAAGGAAAAGAAAAAAAAAGAGAGACTGACAGTAAATTTCTTTATTTGCGCTGAACCACGGTAAAAATATACGTAAAAACAGTATCCGTAGTGACGAGCTATGCGACAACATCATACTCCAGAAAGCGAAGCATCGCAACTCGCTGTGAAGGTGGTGATATAGTGTTCTACTTCAGGCCCGAAGGTCGCTGGAGAGAATCCAAGTTCGATAGAGGCGAAGCACTCGATGCCAGCGTATTCAGATTTTGGTGTACGTTAAAGAACACCAGATGGTCGAAATTTCCGGAACCTTCCACTGCGGCGTCCCTCACACGTGGTTAAATACACTAAATAAATTTAAACCTCTGCCATTCACGCGTAGCTTTAATCCGCTCAGGTTTCCGTACGATTCTGTCAGCTTGCTCCTGGATTTCACAAACTCTTATAAGAACATCGGTATTATTGTGCCCAGCAACTTGGTCTGGTGTACGCATATACAAAACATAATTGCATTGTCTAACAAAACCTTAGGCTTTCTAAAACGTCACTTTGAGAGCACTCCGGGGCACATCAAATTACTTGCCTATGGGCATTACTAGTACGGCCAAAGTTGGAAGATGCACCCACCATCTGGGACCCACATCAAGCATACCTTATCAATGTTCTAGAATCAGATTAAAACCACGCATCTCACTTCATCCATTTTTCGTTATCTTACGACATCAGCCTCACATAAATAACATCACTATCCAATCTTCCATCGCCTGTTCTGCGTCGTCACATTTCTTCTCTTTGTATATACCGTAAATTCTTTCGCAGCTACGTCCTGCATCAACCACCCTAAATCAAACCCACAAAACTAATATCAGTCAGGAAAAGCCACCCACCACAAGTTTCATTATTACATTCTAGAACATGTACATTTTCAGCGTCCTTTTTTTCCCACATGGCAACAGACGGGAACGACCTACTTTCTGCCATTGTCGACGTAATGTGCTCACATTCGTATGCACAACATGTAGCTAAACACTTTAATAGACTCTGAGTACTTTGGTTCTACACGGTGCTTACGTACAGATATTATACATGCATGTTGGCTTGTAATATGAAGAAATGCATAAAATAGCAACCTGCGTATTGATTGCTATTGTTTAATGTGAATCCCGCACCTGATATTTTACACCCACTGGGGGTTTTTAAGAAAAATACACTGAAGGACTGACCTCAAAATCATAACTTAGTTTTCGCACGTCAAATGCGAACAATTATTATAAAGATAATAATATTTGTTTTTTTAATAAAGGTATTTTCAAGGCCCAAATGCACTGCAGAAAGGAGTAATGTAAACAATCGTGAGTGAAGTTTAAATGAAAAAAATGAAAAGAAAAATAGAAAACAGAAAAAAAATACCGGGGATTTTATGTCCCACAACCATGCTATGATTATGAGAGACGCAGTTGTGGAGAGCTCCACAAATTTTAACCACGTGGTCTAAAGTTCCGGGGCTCTGGTGTTCTTTAAAACGCACTGACATGTCACTTTATACGTTCCATTTTGTCTTGATCGAAATACGACTGCTGGGGCCGCGATCGAAAGCGTGACTTCCGGCTCAGCAGCCGAACGCCGTAGATACTGAGCCGGACAACAAATATTATTAGCAAGACATTACAAGCTATGAGCTTGGCATGTGTAGTGCTAACTAATCTTGCACTAGTGTATGCCTTTGACATGTCTTCAGAATATAAAATAGTATTTAAAGTTTGCTTACAAAATTCACTTGCCACCTTTGTTGTCTTTTGTGCATCTGTGCTGTTTGGGAATTTCGCTCACCGCACCTACAATGGAGACTGTGTTCGCAAACTCCATTAATTCAGTCGTATCACACTACGTCAAGGGCTGAAAAAACGCGATTGACTGCTTAACGTGTGTATAAATAAATTGGATTTTTTCTTCATGCAAAAAATAGGAAAAGAAAAAGTAGGCTTGGCAAGCACAGCTAACGCAGTCGCTGCAGATGTAAGCTAGCAGTAAAAGTTTGTTCGAACGTTTAATATCATTTCTACGTTAGATTCAAAAACAAATAATTGCATGTTATTTTCTCCTGTATGTACATACTTTTGACATCATGTGCGCTCGTTTCGAGATAATACAGTACGTCAGAAAACATATAGAGGAAAGCGCCATAAACAGATCAGTACAGATGCGATGGGCATCGCAGATGTTTTCAAAAGAACACCATCATTTCGCCGTCTTAACTTTAAATGTTCCAAATGGCCTTCTTTGTCTCGAGTTTGCACAGCAAGAACTCGCAAGGTCCCTTAGGCATTCGCGCGAGACGACCTAAAAGCGTAAACCATCTTTTGTTTTCCCCTTCGATGCACTGGTCTCCTCCCTTCTCCCACGGCAAGGCTTCAGCCTATTACGTGGCTTGGCATGGCGGTGAACTTGCAAGCTTTCTGCATTTCACCTGGCTGTCACACTGCTACCGTGGTCGGCCCACCATTGACCATGCTATGGTGTCGTCTGTTGGCCCCTGCATTCGACGTCGGGGTATGTGACACCATAGGGTCGTCATGATGATACAAACGTTGGTGACTTGTGACGTCATGGTGATTTCGCATCGTTACGGGATCACGTGAGGAGGATATGTTGCATAATTCGTGCTGACGCCAACCCTACCGATGGTCAATATCCGCTTTTGATGAGGCTTCTGTGGCCTCTTTCATTGTGTAGAATAGCTTGCACGTGACGTGGTCGACGCACAACGTGGCCTCAATACGGTGACCTCAGTGACGTAAAGAAGCACTAAAATTACGGGGGATTAACCTGCTTCAGTGTGATAAGGACGTGGCTGGAACGTTATTGGCGCTCTGTGCATGAATCGCGAAAAACGCAGCTATGAAACTAGAATGACATCAAAAAGTTTTTGTCCCACCTACGTTAGTAGTCTAAGGTGGCCGTTTCGGTGACGTCCGTAAAGCCACCCATGCATGAGCGAGAAAGTATACGGTAAGCGCAGATAGCTACTACATTCTTGACTATTAGCGTTTGACAGTCTCGTAGAGAACAACGGTCGGAACACTGCAATCGACGTCGCAGCAGAGAATGGCTGTCACGGCTGCCGCAGTTATTCATATTTTGATTCCCCGGCAGGTTAGTGACGAAAGACCATC
This sequence comes from Rhipicephalus microplus, assembly GCF_043290135.1. Taxonomy (NCBI): domain Eukaryota; kingdom Metazoa; phylum Arthropoda; class Arachnida; order Ixodida; family Ixodidae; genus Rhipicephalus; species Rhipicephalus microplus. Next base: position 101,066,705 of record NC_134709.1, read on the forward strand.
GTTCACGATGTCGCCTCTCTGTATGCTGGTCAGTATTCCGAGCAGCGAGGCACAAGTTGGGGAGCAAATAGGCAACATGCGTTGTGGCTTGAGCCAGACACGTAGCTTGCCCACTGAATCCTCCTCCTTTTACGAACGGCACCTCCACCGCTCCTAACCCCAAAATCGGGGACTATATTAAGATAATAAAATATACGTATGTAATGTGCAAAAATACGAAACAATCTTTATTGCACTTTAACATTAACCGTCTCCTAACACAGATAAGAAGAACGAAATATCTGAAATGCGTTATATTTAGGGAGTAAACCAATCATTTTTATCTACTATGATTCCATTATTGTTATTTATAATGATGCTCGTGCAAGCATCACATGGCCTCCGTTTATATTTAAGGTGACAGAAATGTGAATTAGGTGTTGTCGGTTATATCTTCAATCCTCTCTTGCACTAATTCCAGAATAAAAGTTTCTGGAAAAACTGAATAATTCATTCAGTTTGGTATGATTTAGGCTAACGAAGGGTATCCAGAAAGAACCATGAACTGTCACCTTCTCTGAAGCAGGAGCCTTCGTCGACTACTTTTCTCAGGAAGATGTTCTAAGACGTTTTTCTTGTCTTACTTTTTTTGGGGCGAAGCTCCTGAAGCCGTGGGTTGTCATACTGTCACCAGTTCATCACATCTTAGTTTATGGCTGACTTGGCAGGTCGCGATGGTGTGAGTGGCAGACAGACCGACAGACAGACAGACAGACAGACAGACAGACAGACAGACAGACAGACAGACAGACAGACAGACAGACAGACAGACAGACAAACAGACAGACAGACAGACAGACGGACAGTCGGACAGTCGGACAGACAGACAGTCGGACAGTCGGACAGACAGACAGACAGACAGACGGACAGACGGACAGACGGACAGACAGACGGACAGATTCAAGGTATACCGATAAAACCTTCCGAAGCTTCGCTCCACTCATCATCATGCACTGCGTGAATATGCTGTCATTTTTCATTTCATGCCTGCTGAGACAAATAGATCTGCCGATGGTACTATCTGCTCTCTCGGCGGCAGCTGGCGTGGCAGAACACCCTCCCCCCCCCCCCCCCTCGTGTCATCCTGTATGTGCTTATTTTTTCACTGTTTTTATTTTCTGCCTAGTTCTGTCTCTCTCGTCTATACCTTTCTTGTTTTAATGTCGATGACATTTTCTGGCACGGGAAAAGGTCATACGCATTCTCTACAAGTTTTAGGGGCGAAGCTTATTACCGCCTAGTACTATGGTCGTGGTAGAGAATCATTGCTATAGCCGAAATATCTGAAACACGCAGGCAAAAAAAAGGTTATGCAAAAGCCATCGTCGTGGACATAAGCTAATTATAATGCAAAAATTTGCTGTGCTCGGTGAAATGAAACCTATACAAATGGTATTGATGTGTTGGTCTTTACTAAAACGTACCTAGACGTTAGGCTTCGCAAGGAAACCAGTAACAGAAAAGCACACGTCGAGAGCTACATACTCCAACAAATTACTTTTCATAAAATTCTGTGTCAAATAGAATTAACTTGCTTCCAACTCCTCGTCACAGCCCTTATATGCAAGACCTTATAAGTAAGCCCACGGGACGGCCCAGTGCTCTCCCATAGTAGAGTATAAAGTACTCTAAATCGTTATCTAGTTTTTAAATGCATAGCATTTTTTAGCGAACTTTGGCGAATTTGAGCGTATCTATCTATCTATCTATCTATCTATCTATCTATCTATCTATCTATCTATCTATCTATCTATCTATCTATCTATCTATCTATCTATCTATCTATCTATCTATCTATCTATCTATCTATCTATCTATCTATCTATCTATCTATCTATCTATCTATCTATCTATCTATCTATCTATCTATCTATCTATCTATCTATCTATCTAGCTGTTTAGGACTTCTAGCTCTCTTGGCCGTTTCGAAAATGGTATCTATACCAAACTTGGTATGCCATAACATGACTGCGTGAAGAATACAATTCACTAGTCATAACATGAAAATCATAACATGTATGTCATGACTGTCATGATTTACATTTCATGGTCCTGCAGCTCTTGCGGTGGTTTCGTCCACATGACACGTTGCAAATCTAGTATGGTATGACGTGATTGCATGGCGAACACAAGTGACAACACCTAACATGAAAACTATGACATGCGTGCCATGTAACAAGACGACTACATGCCACACTCATGATGCGCTCACAGCCGTTTCGCTAGCGTCACATATACCAAAGTTGGCATTACAGGACGTGAATGGATGACAAAGTTATGATACTGGTGCAAACATGATAAACATGAGATGCGTGTCATGTAATAACAGGACCACATGCTACGCTCATGATGCGCTTGCGGCCGTTTCTCTAGCTTGACATGTACCAAACTCAGTATTACGTGACGCGAACGGACAACATAGGTGAATGACACATCCAAACATGATAATCAAAACATGCGTGTCATGCAACAACATTACTACATGCCACAGTCACAATGCGATCGCAGCCGTTTCGCTAGCTTCACATATGCCAAATTTCATATTACGTGACGTGAATTGATGACGAAGTTATGTGCCTTGTGGAAACATGATAATCATGAGATGCGTGTCATGTGAGAACATGAGTACATGCCACAGCCAAGGCGCCAATACATTTCGACGTGACGCGGTGCGCGTGCTCGCCGGCGTTCATTTCATTGCGTCACGCCCGCGTTGCCGCGCCAGGCGCCAGTCCTGCCATATACTCGCAGGCACGCGCCGCGCTGCGTTGCTTTGACGCACGCGCGTTTTAGCGCGTCCAGCGTCTCTCCGCCCCGAAAAGAAGGAGACGCAGTGTTGTCTGGGTAACGCATCGGCACGAAATGCAGCGTGTCACAAATTGCGCCGCTTTTCCGTCGGGCCATGGCGACGGACGCTGGTCGCGCCGGTCGCGTCTGGCGTCAGTCTATATAGTGCTCGCGTTTTGCTAACCTAGCGTCGCTGTGTCCAGCATGCACGCGCGTCAACGCTACATTGGAATATATTGGGTCCTTCATGATGCGCTTGCGGCCATTTTGCTGGCTCCACTTATACAAAATCGGGTGTTGCGTGACGTCAATAAATGACAAGACATATGACTAGTGCAAACATGATAATCCTGACACGCGTGTCATGTAAGTACATGGCATCATACCACGCTGATAGCGTGCTCGCGGGCATTTCGCTAGCTCTACCTATAATAAATTTGATATCACGTGACATGAATAGATGACGAAGGTAAACGACACATCCAAACATGATAATCATGACATGCATGGAAGTCATGTACGGCATCATTTATCTCCACCTGGTAACGTTGTGCTGATTTTAAAGTGACATATCAACCTTTCTCATTCGTGCTTCGCGTATCATCGATTCTCACTGTACGTGGGATCTGCCAATTTTTTTCTAATCACATCCCTAACAAAATAGATTCCGGCCATTCGCAGTCGTGCCCCAAATGTGGCCACGACTCATGCTTTTTTTTTTAGTCACATGCTCTGGCTGTGCCTAGTCCCTAACGCCTCTCCACCCATCCCAAAAGAGCGATGGGACGCATCTCTCAAGAGCAGCAGCCTTCAGACACAACTCCAGGCCGTTCAGAGGGCCCAAGAAATCGCGACGGTACTTTGACTTCCGGTCCCACCGACTTCCGGTCCAATCGTGGGTGGAGGCATCGACTTGATATGGCGAGAGGCTTATGGCTCCCTTAATATCTGTCCTTCGGGAGCTAAAGTTCTTGTCATGCCATGTCTAGGCCAGGACAGCTGATGGCTAAACATAATATAGTATTGCTCTAAAGCGTTGGTAATTTACTCTAAACGCACTTTTAGGTATTTTCCCCTTTACAGCTATTTCCTAAGTTCTCATTGAATTGTATAAGACGCCTGTAAGGTGAAAAAAAACATATATACACAAAGTCTCTCAAATTAAGCTATGAGACTGCACTCGACTAGCTTACCGTCACTCACCCACACAATGGCCAGAGCTTCACCGACTCGTCACAATTTACTTGATGAAGATTTGTTAACTTTTTAATATTTATTAGCATGTAACGAATCCCCCCTCAAGAGACTCGCCCCCGTATTCACAAATGCTCCTCGACTCGATTTTCACCCTTCACTTGACAGAGTTGAAAACTTCGGCACAGCTAGGCTAAAAAATGACGCTGCGCTACTCAAGAAAGCAGCCAATTATCGCTGATATGCAGTGACTTGCCCTGCCTAAAGATGGCGCTACCATCAGCTTTCTCAAGTGAAGGTGGAGTGTTGAGTGAAGGGGCGTTCCAGAATACGGGGGTTAAGCTGAAGCCGGTGTGAGCATTAAGTGCGGCCAGACAATATTTGACTGGCCATCATGTCCAGTCAATATTTGGAACCGAGCGCTCACAAGTGCAGTGTTCTTACTAGGCAGTGTTCTTACAAGTCTAGAATGAAATGCAGCTGCTAACTTCATTGATTGCTGCCCCGCAGCAGTGGTCTAGTGGCCTAGGTACTCAGCTGATGACCAGCAGGTCATGGGATTGAATCCCGGGTAGGGTGGCTGCATTTTAGATGGAGGCGGAAATGCTGTACACCCGTGTGTTCAGATTTGAGTGCACATAAGAAAACCACTGGTGGTCGAAATTTCTGCAGCCCTCCGCCACGGCGTCTCTCATAATCATATGATGTTGTTTTGGGATGTTAAACCCCACATATGAATCAACTTCATTGATGGCTGCTAAGGTATGCTGCCCAGTAAGCTGCATAATGTATTGCTGTCAAATCGGTGTTTGCTAACTGAAATACTGTATACAACTGTGCCACATATTGACGCAGTCCTACCTTGTCATGTTTTTTCTTAAGTGACTGTGCTTCATTAGTCGTTATTAATTAATTGATTATTTCTGCAAGTGTCCTCGAAAAGCTTCTTCCGACAGTATGGTCTTCAGAATTTGGACTCTGGGTCCCACATCTTCAAGCAAGTATTTTGCAACTGGTGCATACGTAACTCATGAACTGAAACCACTTTAGGGCGTCTTAAGGGGGCAGCTCTGTTACACAAGAAAAAAAACAAGCTATGCACAAAATCTGAAGAAGCAATGGTAAAGGTTTACTTATTTTAGCGCTGAAGCCCATTCACAAATTTTCTTGTGTGAATATGCTTCCGCGCTACCGTACGTCAGCCCCTACCACTGTTTCTTGAGGCTATTGACATCTCATTCTTTTTTCTGTTTTACACCCTTAAGAATGCCTAACGCTGTTTATGCACATTTGCAGAAATGAATGAATCAACGTATATAGTGCTGCAGGTCTGCGTCGTTGTGGGTATTTTGTTTGTGCCCAGCGAGCCATACAGTGGTGCAGAGATGTGTTTGCGTTAGAACGCCTCTGTGCACAGAAAGAGCTCCATCGCGTTAGCCATACAGTGCATTGCTATACACGAAGCGAATGAGATGAAAAATCGGGGTCGGGACGAGTGGGGTAAGGGAAGAAAAGTGAGGCGTGTGAAAGAAAAAGAAAAAAAAGAGTAGCTTGACATCCAACAGTTCTGCGACATATAAAATAAAGTAAAAACATGTACCGAGCGCTTCATTTTAATGCAACAGAGAAAACGGGAAAAGAAAGTGGCAGCAAAACGTCGCGAGTGAATGAACACGGCAGTATCCGCTTACGAAACGTCGATAGCAGGTCGACATAGCCCCGGCCGAATACAAAGCGCGTATCGAGGGCTTATTGCACCAGCGTTCGCAAGCCGAATGTCCAATGGCCGTCAGCGTACCAGGCTTCATCGCAAACGAAAAAGTCAGAGGCACACGGTGTGTGCAGTTCCATTTTTTCATCATTTTTCACTTCGTAAAATAAACCATCGACAGTGTTCCCACTTTGTCACTTGCTGCGTAGCATACTGGTGAGACAAGAAAAAAAAGGCAGAAATGTATTGTGCCTTTCTTCATGTTTCGTCGTCCAAGTATTATGGAGCACTTGTAGCAACTTGTTTGTGCATACTGGGCCAGTTTCAATACATTTACATCGATGTCGTGTGATCATCGGTTTAACTTGCAGGTATATTGGAAACGTGTGTAGCGCTCATTGAAGTTTTGTTTTTTAGCGTTAGCTAAACTGGCCTCGCTAAGCCAATTTTGCGTGGCACTGGTCTGCGCATGCGGAATGATACTCCGCCACCGCCGCGCGCGGCTCGCCGCCGGTGTGCGCGCAATTCGATGCGCTGCGCAGACGATCAGTGGTGTCACGCACCGGAGCCGGCACCGCCCTCGCACTCGGCGGCGGCCGCGAGCGACTCGCCGCCACCAGTGTGCACTTTCCAGAGGAGTGCCGTCATAGCCTTGGTAGACATATGAATGCCGACATGCGCGCCTTCCCTGTGCAGTCGCCATCTGACACTGCGCTGGAGCCGCTTGATAGCGCTTCTGACTGGCGTTTGCCTTTGTGGTATAGCCATGGAGAAGAAAGAATAATCAGCTGAACCTTTGCTAACGCAACGTATATCCTGGCATGGCTCAGCTAAGGCACTGCCATTTTTCGTTTTATTCGCGATGTGCTCGTTCGAATGCGGAACATTGTCATTTTCATTTCTGACTATCCAAGGGGTTACAATATGACTACTTGTACACTACTCCTAAATAAAAAGAAGTTGTGAAGGAGCAAGGGTGTGCCAAAGAAAACTGCTGCAAATAGTTTCATTCTGTTTCTCTGTTTTATTTTCTCTCCAGATCTATAGATTGACTTGACAAGTTTTCTCATGACAGTTCAACTCCCTCAGAAGGGAATAGTGATGGACTGTGTGTAGATTTGCAAACTTGCATAAGATTGTTCAAAGCCATTTAATATTCTATTGCAAGAAATGTTTTAATGTGTTGATTTGCGCTTGTCACTGTGATCTGGATCAATTAGGGTGTAAATAAATAGGTATTTTGAAGTCAGCTAGGCAATATAATTGAATCGACAGAGTGGAACTTCTTGTTTGTAATACATCTACAAGTTGTCATCAGTGATATTCATTTCAAGCAGACAAATATTTTTACCCCGCCCGATGAGTTTGATACCTTGAACGGTCTGTTGAGTTTCGTAGGTACTTCAGCAATGTGACTATCTGCAGCAATACGCTGCAAGGCGGATGTATATCTTTGAACACACATCGAGTGTAATGGAAGGTGCCATTGCAGTGCTGTACTTTGGGATCCTCGGTTGAATATTTCACGATTGAAACATCCTTTCGTGTCATCATAATAAATCTAATTTATTGATTGATAGATGAATGCAAGAGGTTCTATTGATCCACGTTGATGCGCTGTATTTATTCCTCTCTACTGTTTGTTTTTCAACATGCAAGCAAAGGAGAAAAAAACAGCAGTGACTTAGCTCAGCTATGCCAGGATATACGTAGCGTTAGCAAAGGTTCAGCTGATTATTCTTAGCTTTCCAGATATCATGCTTACAGCTGTTTCAATGACACACACACGGTATACGTAATATGCGGCACATGTATATTTATTTTGCCGGGCAACTACTTCAGGATCCGATGAGTTAAGCTTCTCCGCTCTACTGCACTCTCCTTCTCCATGGCTATACCACAGTGGCAAACGCCAGTCAGAGGCGCTATCAAGAGGCTCCAGCGCAGCGTCAGATGGCGACTGAACAGGGAAGGCGCGCATGTCGGCATTCATATGTCTACCAAGGCTATGACGGCACTCCTCTGGAAAGCGCACACTGGTGAAGGCGAGTCGTCGCGGCCGCGGCCGAGTGCGAGGGAGGTGCCGGCTCCGGTGCGTTACACCACTGATCGTCTGCGCAGTGCATCGGATTGCGTGCACACCGGCGGCGAGCCGCATGCGGTGGCGGCGGAGTGTCATTGCGCATGCGCAGACCAGTGCTACGCGAAATTGGCTCAGCGAGGCCAGTGTAGCTAACGCTACAAAAAAATGTGCAACCACAAATTTGAGTCGGGCGCCCGAAACGTTGAAAGAGTTCGCACGCTATCACACGAGTTCCAACCAGGGAGCATGATAAAGAAGCGGCCCTCTCCCTAATTATCTGAGCTGGGTTTGCCAAATTATGCAAACTTGAATGGCGCTAGAAACGAGGCACCAGAGTAGAAGCAGACAGGAGGAGCGCAGATTAACAACTGATTTGTAGAAGGCACATAAACTACTCTTCTGAAACAATGCGCGCATGCAATGACAGTCATGACCACGGGACCAAAGCACGATCCTTCACCAACACTCCTATATACACAAGAAAATCAAACTCTTTCCTGGAACGATACACATCATACGCTTCACCGATACATCTCTGTATGGTTCCAGGAAAGAGCTTGATTTTCTTGTGTATATAGGAGTGTTGATGGAGGAGCGTACTTGGGTCCCGTGGTCGCGACTGTCATTGCATGCGCGCTTCGTTCCAGAAGGACAGCTTACGTGATTTAAATAAATGTATTGTTATTCGGTGCTAATCCTGTCTGCTTTGATTCTGGTGTCTCGTTCTTAGCGCAGTTCATGTTTACATAGAATGTCTTACCAACTAGCCCCCTACACATGCTTCCAGGGGTTAGCCATGTCGCCCACTCCCTTAATAAGCAGACCTGACCCGTCGTTGCGGTAGACGCAGGGTGATGGCCCTGTGAGTTTCGATGAAACTAGTGCTCATGGGCCCCTGGTGATGTATTTGAAAAACGGCTTGCTTCCCACTTTGACCCTTCAAAAATTAGATACCCAGAGGTACTATATTGTGAGAGCACGTCATTGTTTCAATTTTATGTATGTATCAATCGCGACTCTTGATTTCTTCCATTTACATTCGTCCAATCAGTGGAAGGGTGCTGCGGAAAACCCCCCTTCTCCTCTCTGCTGTAGGAGCTCTCTACATGATTCTACTGCTGACAAATACTTGAGTGAGCACAAATCAGCCCCCTAATCTGCCTTTTGCATTTGTAGGTCCATCCTGATGCAGCGGCTACAGGCCGGTGATGACCATTCCCTGCAAGTTCTCACGGCTGCTTCTCTGCGTCACGACTTGTGTCGGCGTCTACGTTGTCTTCCAGTGGTACCTGCCCATGTCCTTCTTTGGCCATCGCGTAGACGTCGGCCTCACGGAGGCGCTCAGCTGCGACCCCTCCATCACCGCACCCACGCGGAACGCTGAGTCCGAAACCAGCAAGAATCCGAGGTCACCATCCAAGCGCATTCTCTCGAAGAATCGATTAGAAACTGGCCGTCACACGTACGCTTTCCCCTACATCTTGAACAAGCCCGATTTGTGCTCCAAGCCACCGTCGACGGCCGTTCTCATAGTTGTCATAACGAACTCCATCAACTTCGCGCAGCGCAACGCCATCCGTAGCACATGGGGCGATGCGGCCCGCCGCCGGGGCTACAAGGTGATGTTCCTAGTGGGAACACCCAAACTGAAGCCGTTCCAAAGGAACATAGCGTATGAAGATTCGCAATATGGCGACATGGTTCAAGCTGATTTCGTTGACTCGTACCAGAACTTGACACTCAAGTCAATCACCATGGTTCGATGGGCCAGCGCCTACTGCTCCGACGCCAGCCTCGTGCTCAAGATTGACGATGACATGCTGCTGAACGTCTGGGACCTGGCGGCTCGGATTCGAACCCTCAGCGGGGTCAAGAGGACGCTGTGGGGTCTGCTGGCGCAAAAGTGGACGCCCCAGAGAAATCCCCGGAGCAAGTGGTACGTGTCCTCCAGGGCATACCGGAGCTCTTCGTACCCGGACTTCCTGGCTGGACCAGCGTACCTCCTGTCCGGAGACAGCGTGCCACTCCTTGCTTGGGGCAGCTCCGGAGTGCCCTACCTGTACCTAGAGGACGTCTTCTTAACTGGTATTGTGGCCGAGAAGGTTGGCGTCCACCGAGTGCACGATGAAGGTTTCCTCAACTACAGGAAGCTCTTTACACCGTGCACCAGGCCCAGGATCCTGACGAGCCATGGGTACACGCCGCTGTACTTGAAGCACACCTGGCGGGCGCTCTTTGCCGGCGCCGAGAGACGGACTTGCGACGATGGCACGCCTGTGGACGGTGACGCAGGGAACAACACGGAAGTGAAAGTGATCGTCGAAGTGCGGGACAGTGATTAATTGGCCGCAAAACGCCATACCCACTTGTGTCACTCGAGGTGGGGATTACACTCGACAAGGAAGAACTCAGCCGCTATCGGAAAGTGCTCGAAATAACCAAGGAAGAAAACAGCAGGTCGCACAGAAAGTAAACACTGTTGCTTTATAAGCAAAAGTTATGGCATTTTAAACGTGTTTTTTCCTTCTGTTTAAGATAGATGCGAACGTTTTATTTTAGATTGTGATTGAAGTGGACGTGCATGCCGGCAGCTGGGACGGTCGAGGAAACTCGGCGGCAACATCGCCGAGAGACGCGGGCAAAAAAAAAACGTTAATCGTTTTAGTACAGGGCAATATTGACAAAGCGTCGATTCTCGAATTGGCCAAGAGACTCGATAAACGCGAATGGTGCCTCATTGATGAAGCTTATTACGATGTGTTGGCGCTTTCACCGTGCTACCGTTTGATTGTATTGTTATTGAACTCATCGAACCAATTTGTAGAAAAGAGGCGTGGTCAGTTGTGGCGTAAAAATCCAGTTGGTACTTAAGAATGTGTTTTGTTTGCACTAGCTGTAAGTCACAATACAGATTTACAGATAGGACAATGTAAGTGGCGCAGATCAACGTAGTTTTAAGGGAGAAGAATTCGTCGAACGAGAATGTGAAATGGATTCAGTGTCTGGCACAGTCCACAGGAGAGGGGGCTCAAAAGCACCTGGGATATGCTGCTATAAAAAACACCTGGAACGTTTCACCAGTCCGGTACTTCTCGTATTCATCAAGGCGAAGACAAGTCCCCGGCAAAGAAGGTTCTTTTGCCATGTCCAACCCATCTGCCCATCGCTTATAGCGAGGAGCACAGGTAGCCAGGCAGCCTGCAAAGTGCTGCGACAGGTGACATTCTGGACGCGTGCCTACTAACTATACACTTTGATGTCTACTCATTCACCTTTCTTGGTATACAGTGAATACAGGGTCATTTAACTCTGGGATCAGAGAGAATGAAGTACCACATGTCATGTCCCGTGTAAGTCTCCTGATCCTCCCTTGTGGTGGTCGGATTCACTGAAGTAAAAGGCAATACTTGCTCCTGCGCGTTTCGACAGGCGCGCAAGGTTAGACGAAATGTGTAACAATCGTAGAGTTTTTTCTGATCCCCCCAGTCTATCAGGAGAGGCGAGACAGTACTGATGATGCGTGCTCAAAATCATTCTTTACTGATTCCTCTCCCTCAGCACTACTTACGAGGCAAAAATGGGTCTCCCGCCTGCGCGGCGTATGGTGGTTTCCCGGATAACACCCACACAATTTTTAGATTTTCCGGGTAGTCTTATAACCAGGCGTAAGCGCCTTGGGGGCATAGCTACTAAACTAAGACCTACGATTCTCGAAGAGTGACTGGCGGGCTCCTTCCCAGACATCTTGAAGGCACTAGTCAAACATCTGGATGCTGTCTGATGGCTTGGACTTCATTTTGCCTTTTTGTGTAGACCTGGACTGGGCTTCATTTTATTTTAATAAAATTGTTCTCATTTTGTAAAGCGCAAGTTTTCACTCGATGAATTCTCGTCAGTACAGCTTTGGCCTTTGGGAGGTGAGAAGTAGTAACACGTTTTGGACTTGCTTCAAGCTGGAAGAACAATGTTAACTAATATTTAGCAGTTTGCACAAACAGTGTTTAAATTTCTGAAGTATCCTTCCGTAATGGACATTTGAGTAGAATGCTCTTGTGCGTACGGGAAGCGCTACCATGCCATTTGCGTTTTGGACACTCTTCAATGTATGACTCGTAACGTAGCCAAGGCAGTGATTTTTTTTGCGATAATTCAGCAGGAACAGCGATGCTGCCTTCAAGACTGATGCGCTGAAGTCTCGACAGATTTTTCAGCCAAATGTTTTTTCTTTTGGCAGGTGAGTGATGATGGTATTTAACGCTTTTCCAAAGGAACTGTTGGCAACCCATTGTTGTGATATCCTAGTTACACACGCAGGCAAGCGAACCTTAATCAAGACAAACTTGAATTATACTGAGTGAACTACGATTACCGCCAACTGCTGCTGGCAGCTTCTGTTACATGGAAAAAGCTGCCTTTGGTCTTTGGTTGAGAAGAAGATCAGGTGACGCTCCGATTCACGAAGAAAAATATAAACATTTAGATAATTTTTGTTATTGTGCACTCACAATTAAGAATTATTCTCACTTGAAAATATTTCTTTCCTGTTTACCGAGCCCGGCGATCGTCCGCCTGTGTTATCCTCATCCATACCCGACAGACGCGTGTAAAGCGTGCGGGGAAAGGGCCACACTGCGGCACATGCTTTGGGAGTGTGCTGGAAAAGTTAACGCCACTGCCGCCGCTCCCTTCGCGATGCATATTAGGCAGGGACGAACTCCGAGACCAATTGCTGCTGCCACCACCCCACGAGGGCAGGGGCCGGCCTCCGCTGCGGCTGCGGTCACTGTTGCCGATCGGGAGGCGGAACTCCCCAGCGACGAGCTGGCCGACCAGCTTTGGGCCGTCCGGCTAGCTGAAGACGTCACCCGGGTCCAAGGACTTCGGGCGGTCACCCGAGACACCGCCATCATAATCGACGAAGGGTGGGAATGGACGGGGTTAATTTCCTTTTTCATCACCTCACCCGACAAGAACTGCCGGACTTTTAATAAAGTTCATTCATTTTTCTTTCCATCTGCAGTACCCGAGCGTATTGAAGTGCTGCGAAAATTGTTGTCATAAGGCTGATTTCAGAACTGTAGACAGGGTCACCTTGTAGTCGGTGTGAAAGCCAAGATATGTTGATTGACACGTTTAGTATAACAGCGTTTGGTGCACTATTATTTTTGTCCCACTGTTTTGCGTAAGCACGTCTATGTTGTTGAAACAGACCATTTTATGCACTTTTGGGGAAATCTATCGGCCAACGCTGGAGCAACGCTGCCATCAACCTCCCATATAGATACAGATATTTTGTTAGTTGACTTTAACCACGGAGGTCAACCTAGGTTTGGGGCAACCATGGTTAGTGGGACGTAATTAAATGTAACTGCGGTTTCCAGGAAGGGAGGTTTGTTGTAACTGAAATGAGAGTGTCTACGGGTGCCATTCTGAACGCCGAGTAATGCAATCGTGTCCATTCAGCCCATTTAGCCATTGGGAATAGTGATTGGCCTAGAGGGACACTACGGACTCTCAGATTGCCTTGAAATGCGGCCATTAAAAAGCCTTACAATGTGGAGGAATTCAAAAGTGCACAGAATAGAACCTTTTTAACTACTGTATAGGACTGGTTGTAAGAGCATTCTGCACCTATAGCAGCAAAAAGGAAGTTAGCGTAAAACAAAGATGCACACGAATGCTTGCTATGGGCGTCTGTCCGCTCTGCCACTTGCACTTTTATGAAAAAGTGTCGAAAAGGTGAGAGTTTGTCAGAATGAAAAAAAAATGACCTGGTTGTGAAGAAACTTGATTTTTTCTGCGAAAGCGCGCTTCATTGCTGAGTTGGCAAACGCACATATTCGAATGGTGTCCGCGAAAGCATAGTCTGGAAAGCATCCGACGGGAACTTGATGCGCGCGCCCACCATCATTAGAAGCCGTGGCTGTGCTTCTAAGCTTCTGGCTTACCGAACGTGCGTATACAGCTCGTGCCGCCACAGCTTTTCGCCTCACAAACTTTACGTGACGTCCCCCGTGCGCAATACAGTGAAGCCTCAGTGATACGAGTCTCACAGGGTCCCTGAAAACACAGTAAAACCTCGGTGATACGATCAACTCCTACGCGAAATTGGGGGTGGTACTAACATCTTTCTGGTCGCTGCCAAAGGTTTTTGTGCTGCAATGTAGTGAAGTACAGTTTTTGCGATTCGATGTTCAGCCCACGACATTTAATGGGAACGTACGCTATACCACCTAGTTACGAAAAGGCCCTGTCCGCCTTATTGCGGAAGCCACGCAATACGCGTGCTAACGGGGAATTACAAGCGCGGGAATGCACGCAGCAAGGCCAAATTGTCCGAGTCTCGATGTAAGAAAAGTACTTTTTTCAAAAACCTTCAGAGATGCGTCACGGCCTCCGAGATTGTGTGTGCGAATATTTGAGGCTGCGTTTGCTGTGTAGGCACCCCTTCCCATTGGCGCCTATCTTCCCATTTGGTCGTACCACAGCTGCCGCCTTGAAATTTTCCAGTGCCGTTAATGGGAATGTTAAAAAATTATTTTCTTCTTAAAAAAGTGTAATGATAACATATTACTAATGAAAAGAACTGTTATTTTCTTTCGATTTACATATAAAGGTGATTTTAACTGAACCACCATATGGTGCAAATTGCGCCTCATTATGGACAAAAATGGCAATTTTCAGAGATTTGTGAATTTGTTCCTGTAAAGTTTAGCAGTTTGAGAGGTCTAAACAAATTTTTTCCTAAATTACACTTTTCGCTAAGTAAATATTCCAAACTAATATATTCATACAAAGTGCATTTTTGTAATAGCAAATATAAAAACGTAACACATTGTGGCTTAACTCTTGGGGGCATATGTGCCAGAAAAATTGCACTAATATTAGTGAGTTTGAAACACCTTACACAAGAACCTTTAATTGACATGTAGACCAGATTTGGTGTAGAAAAAAAAGGAGCGGTACTTGTAAAATAACTTTTTTCCCAAACAACACCCAAACGACATTCCAGCGAGTTCAGGGACGTGACTTAAAAGTTTTTCACTCGGCGATGTTTCACTGTTTTCAGTCCAGTAGACCGTCACATTTTTTTTCAAATATATTTGAGATGGTTGTCGAAATGGCTGGGACGTTTGGCATGGAATGACCCTTCTGTAATTTCATTTACGCTCGTTGATCCTGCAGGTGCGGCAACGCTCCCCGATCGTGCCCCTTAATTTCTTCTATGCTCGAGGGACGGACGTGAATACGCGACATGAGATTAGTTTTCTTTGAATTGGCGGATTCTGTATGCTACAAGCTTATGTCGTTTTAGGAGGTAGGTTGATTTTCCCTTTTTTGAGCTCATTTTAAACAACCGTGAAAAATGAAAAAGCGTGTTGCAAATGTTGAATCGCAGGTTGCATGTTAACATGTTCCTGGAGTACCCGAGTGCAAAATTTATTCAGCATACAAGCTAAAAAGCTGTCTAAAGGTAAACGCCGGCCACGGTTTCCATTCACGTTCAATTTAGCATGAGCGGGAACTGCAGTTGTACCGGTTAGCCTAATTTCAACAAAGTAACGATGTTTTCTGTGGGCCGTTTAAAGAAGCAGTTTCAAGGTATGCACTAGATCAAGCTACGTGCGCCCTGTACTAGGGAGGTTTATAATAAGGTACGCAAAGGAAGCGTTCGCTGAGAACGCATGTCATTTCCACCATATAACGTGAGAACGCAAGGTGATGGTGTACCACTCGCGCGCAGTATAGCCAGTTTTACAATAAGTTATGCAGAGATAGCGTTTGTTGCGTACTTCGCGTGTAGCGCATGTGCAGGGGCGATGCACGCTAACGCAATGCTTCAATGCACACTATAACAAATCTGAATAAAAATTACGGCACCATCTACTTTATTGTGTCACTGAAGTTTGTGAATAAGAGAATTTTTGCAGCGATAGCATTGTAGTTCATGCTTTTTTCGCGCAGCACAATCTGTATGTAACGACAGCCTCGACACGTTTTTCTGTCAGTTGCGAATTTCTGAGGCCATGGCCACAGAGAAGACGCGCTTCCCGGGGAAGAGTTCGGCAGTTTTTCTCAGTGCTGTGATTTCTCACTGCTACCTTTACTATATATCGATGCGCTTTCTGACTTCATATTTAAGTGTTTTCCACTTTAGTGTTAACCTCTTCTTCTAATAGAACCAAAAGGTTCGACTGAGCGTATCTTGCACGGGATTAAATATTCACAATGCCCTTAAACTGTCTTGCTGTTGTGTGGGATTCAATAGCGTCGTCTTGCGGTGGGGCAGTATCGCAGGACCACGCAATCCCTCCTTTGTTCGACCGTGCTAGCGTCGGCGTAAACGTGATAGCGAAAAACGAATACTGCGACTTTGCGTGTTTCTTGCATAGGTGAACAAACCGGGCCCTCCACCACACGACGAATCACTCGATCTTTGGTGAAAATACTTGGCAACACGTGCTTTCAGTGATAGCAGACAGCATCCTCATATCAGCTTTGCGAGACTTTCTGTCGCCACATATAGGTTAGTTCACCGTTATCATCTGATCTATTTAGTTTTAAAGCCGGCTTGTTTTACTTGCAAGTAGGCTTCGCGAGTACTTTCGTACCACATGAGTTTCATAACATCGCATGCGGATAGTCGTGCACACAGACTCGTGATTCGCTCTTCTATAACTGAGAAATCTCAACTTGACCAACGCTGCACTGCTGATACTTATACGTTTCTTGATATGCTTGCTGACAGCTTTGAGATAACCGCAATGATGGCTACATGGTTAGAGCGTCCACTGAAAATGCGGGAATTACCGGGTTTGATTTCTAGCGGTGACCGGGAACTTAAAGGTTTTTTCTCAATGGGCAGAGGAGTACACTGACCTGTAACTCTGTTTTTTCGGTGTACTTATTTCGAAAGGTAGCCCCATAAGTTTCTGC